>NC_053162.1:3128500-3271000 GCF_016835505.1 Polypterus senegalus | reverse complement strand
GAGAATCGGAGAGAAAAAATAAGCAGATCAGTGACTGCACTGGCCATACAAGAAGTTGAGGAGCTCCTACAGTCCTGGCAGAAGGTGGTATTTTGATCGGGGAATCGAACGTTCTGCTAATTCCTTCCGGCTCGGGTGAGCTGTTTCAGAGGACTTGTATTGTATCATGGCGCAGGACTGACTGTATGTCTTTTATGACGAAGAGGTGATTGTGATAGTAGTCCGCAATTTTCCGGACACCTCGCTTATTCCTGCCGCAGTTGCAGGACAGAACATTGGACATTGGTGGATCTATTTATCATCTCTTGAAGGGGAACTGGGGGAATTAATATTGTTATTGTGTAAATATATGTATATATTTGTGGCGCTACAGAATAAGGGTTATTTATGGTGGCGAGGGGTGGTGGTGCATGTGTAAGGGATTGTATTCTTTTGTTCATTGTATATAATATACTTGTTATTTGATGATAGATCTTGACTATTTGGTTTTTTTGGGGGCTATAAAGTATTGGCATTAAGGGACTGAACCGGGTTGAATAAAGGGTGTACGGGAAATTGTTTGGGGTGATATTGGCCTATCCTTTTATCATCTGCTATTACCTAGGACAAATTAGCGGTAGCAATCGGCTCGTGTTAGTGTGCAGGACGAATTGTTACAGTGCATTATTATTATTATTACTATGGGACAGTGGTCCTCAACCCTTATTATACCATGATAAGGGCCTTCTTTACCATGACCAGGGCTATTGATATTATTTATCTGGACTTTCAGAAAGCATTTGATAAGGTGCCACACGAGAGGGTGGGCATCAAGTTAAAAGAAGTGGCAGTTCAGGGTGATGTTTTTAGATGGGTGCAGAATTGGCTCAGACACAGGAAGATAAGGGGGGTGGTGTGAGGAACCTCATCAGAATTGGGTGATGTTGAGAGTGGTGACCAGCAGGGGGCAGTGCTGGGATGGCTGCTATTTTTAATATTTATAAATGATTTAGCTAGGAATATAAGGAACAAGCTGGTGAAGTTTGCAGATGATACCAAGATAGGTGGATTAGCAGATAATTTGGAATCCGTTATATCACCACAGAAGGACTTGGATAGCAGACAGGCTTGGGCAGATGAAATTTAATGTCAGTAAATATAAAGAATTACACATAGGAAGTCAAAATGGGTCTGAATACACAATGGGCGGTCAGAACATCGAGAGTCCAATTTATGAGAAGGATTTAGGAGTCATAGTGGACTCTAAGCTATCGACTTCCAGACAGTGTTCAGAAGCCATTAACAGAATGTCAGGTTATATAGCGCCTTGAGGTGTGCAGTACAAGTCACAGCAGGTCCTGCTCAAGTCTTTCTAACACACTGGTGAGGCCTCATCTGGAGTACTGAGTGCAGTTTTGGGATACAAAAAGGACGTAACAGCACTGGAGAAGGTCCAGAGAGGAGCGACCAGGCTGATTACGGGGCTACAGGGGGTGAGTTATGAGGAAAGATTAAAAGAGCTGAGCCTTTACAGTTTAAGCAAAAGAAGACTAAGAGGAGACCTGATTGAAGTGTTTAAAATAATGAAGGGAATCAGTCCAGTGGATGAAGAACACGGGGAGACAGTTGGAAACTTGTGAATTTCGCACAAACATTAGGAAGTTTATCTTTACACAAAGAACGATAGACACTTGGAATAAGAGACCAAGTAGTGTGGTGGACAGTAAGATGTTAGGGACTTTCAAAACTCGACTTGATGTTCTCTTGGAGGAAATCAGTGGAGAGGACTGGCGAGCTTTGTTGGGCTGAATGGCATGTTCTCGTCCAGAGTGTTCTAATGTACTATAGGACAGTGGTCCTCAACCTTTATTTTAAGTAAGACTAGGGGGCTCCGCACCCCGCTCGCTTTGCTCTCCCTTCTCCATGTTTGGTTGACACGATATACAATTTAAAGAGATCGTTCTTTTCATGGGAATTGTTACATATGCATTATTTTCACTTTTACGTTAAAAACATTAGTAAAAACAATACTTGTCCTTTATTTCCGGCTCCGGGCCTGGTCACATTTCTTTCTCACAGGACGTATAACGCTGCTCGTGTTATGAAGGTGGAGGGCGGCGGCTAAACGCACGCTAAGGAGAAGCAGTCAGATCATCTGCTGGCGAGCTGCGTGTTCTGCTTGTCGTTGTGACGATGCGGGTTCGGCTCCACGCTCCCGTCTGCTGCTTGGAAGCCCTTGAACCCAACACCGTCGATAATGTCACTGAGATGAGCTAGACAGTTGAGGCAATAACAATTGATAAACCAGATGTGCAAAGTGCTTTTATTAAAATCGGTCAACAAATCGAAAACAGTGTTCAAATAAATAGTGCAGTGATTCCAAAATAGTTCAATAAATAATCCAATAAAAGAAATCGTGGAGGTTAAAAATACAGTGAACCCTCGTTTATCACGGTTACTCTGTTCCAGACTCTACCGTGATAAATGAATTTTCGCGAAGTAGGATTCTTTATTTATAAATCGAATATTTTCGCATATAGAAAACCTGTTTACGACCTTCTAAATATACGTTTTTTTAACATTATTAGAGCCCTCTAGACATGAAATAACACCCTTTAGTCACCATTACACTCGTATTACCCAATATATTAGACATAATAAGAGAAAATAAGACATATTAGACGTTACAAATATCATATTACTAGGCGCGACCGACTTTTATCCTTAATTTTTGTGCGCTCCATGTGTACATCAGGCATGTAAGTGTAGGGAATGAGAACATCAAAGTGCCCATTGATAACATCTCCCGAAAACCTACGTTTTTTTTTTATCCCCTCAAGTGCCTGTCCAAAGTCGTACAATGTCAGCCCGTACCTCTAAAGACGGAGTTTCATGCACTAAATAAGCTATAGATGAGAATAAGCAAGCACCATCTCCCCTGATGTACTCCATCTTGTACTCCATCAGCATTAATTATTTCCAGAGATTTAATTTTGTCTATTTTTCCAGCACATCACGCACAAAAGCAAGGGAACGATGAGAGCACCAGAACTCTGCTCACATCGCGTTGCTTTGTACCTCAAGCCGAAAGTAGTAAGTCTGTAATAAGCAGAATACCGCTACGCTTTGCACTCACGGGACGGAAGGACAATCCCGAACGCTTTTATCTAGTAGATTATTGTACTGTACATTTAATTGCACACAACCACTAACCTGTGAAGGCGCGACCTCAGTAGGAGAGTCTTCAGGTGGTGCAGTATCTTCAGCAGGTGCGTTGATGTCTTCAGTGAAGAAGTACTAGGAGTAAGCAGTGGGTGTCTGGGTGCGCGGCTGAAGAACATCTTGATAGGCAGTTGCTGGCGCTGTCTTTTCATATGCGTGAGGAGGCTTTTGTAGGGTATTGCCATCTTTAATCATACACAAGAGTTTCACCTTCTTCTGGATAGTAAGCATCTTCCTCCGGCGCTTAGTCTTATTGTCAGAAGGCTTAGAAAAAGCAGCACGTTTAGGAGCCATCGTAGGGCTTAGATAAAAGTTCTCAGAAAGCGCATGCGTAGTGACGTAAGCGTGTATGAGAAAAAAAAATCGTGATAGAGTGAAGCCGCGAAAGTCGAAGCGCGATATAGCGAGGGATCACTGTACTACAAAAAAAAACAGTCCTTTAAAATCGAGGTTAAAACGTTCATACAGGAAGCGGTCTTAAAAACCAATAACAAGCTCAGTGCTTCTTTCTTGTTGGCATTAGCGTCTCACCTGCTTCATCCCAACTAGGCTTTGCAGCGGGCGAGACGCGCTATCTCTCTGCAGCTGCCCTTTTCCATTCGTTAACACAGGTCTGGAGACCTCCCGGTCCTGGCTTCGGTCTGGCTCTCATTCCAGACCTGAGATTTGGACTCCTTAGTTTCCAGGACGCTCACACCAAAGACTACAACACCAAGTCTCGTGACTCCAAGCTGCCTTTCCGGCCTTTCCCTGAGCAATCAGGTAGCGGGAGTGACTTCAACTCCAACGCCTGGGTGTCGGCCTAACACCCAGCTTCCTCGCAGCTGCCCACGAGCGCTCGTTCGCTCGCCCACACGCTCCGTGTGTCTCTGTCTCTCTCTCTTGCACCGACGTTCTCGCTCCCTGTAACCTCCGTCCTTTTCGTTTCCTTTTTCATTTCTTTTCTCTCGTTCTTTCTGATCTCTCCCTCAACCGACTCGCGCTTCTTTTATATTGCGAGGGGCCATAGCAGCTGCAGCACATTAGCCACGGGAACAATCACGGATGTGGGCAGTCCCTTACCTGTGCACTTGGTGGGAAACGCCCACACCGCAGATCGCCCCGCTGCTTGCTACGACTACCACGCCCTCTCACGAAGCCGCGAGCGCGGTGATTATTTTAAAAAAAAAAAGCGGCCTTTGCTGAGCGAGCTGTGGACCCATAACACCACAGTCGTTGCTTTAAGAGCTGAGAGCACATGAAGCGTGTCTGCCAAAAGCAATCCAACAACTGCTAGGTTAGGTGTCCGTGGACTTGTTTTAAATGATGTCGGGCATGGTTACATCTCTTTCTCGCGGGACGTATAACGCTGCTAGCGTTGTGAAGGGGGGGCAGCTGCTGTCGCGCTGCTTGTCGATCATTTTAAAGCCTGTACAGCCGCTGTCCTTTTTGCCACTTCGTGTCTCTGCTGCTCGTGTTGTGAAGGGGGTGTTATGGTGGCTGAATGCACGCAAGGAGAAGCGGTCAGATCATCTGTTGTGAGCTGCGTGTTTTGCTTGTCACTTGTCATCGTTTTAAGAGCTGGGAGCAAGTTAGTGTCTCTCGCAGGTAATCGGATATACAATTTTAAAAGCTTTTTTTTTTCCTTTGGAATTGTTTCAATGTCATTATTTGCACTTTAAAGCTTCATTAAAAACAGTATTTGGAATCACTTTTTTTTCAAGATCGTATTGAATTTGGATTCCATTTTTTGGAGACACATTGTGACAACGCAACGTATAAACTGCCCGTGACTGAATATCGTTTCTGTAATAAATAATCCGACTTTTTCTAATGTTTGTCCCTGTGATTTGTTAATTGTCATAGCAAAAGCTATTCTCACGGGAAACTAAACATTTTAATACGAATGGCATATCAAGATCTCATTTGGTGTCTAATGTCATTAGTGAAGATGGACTACATTACCTTTCTTGTCGCCTGTTAAAATTTGCATCGCTTCTCCGTGATCATAAATATACACCTGACCGAATTGTCTTTTCTTTGAAATTGAACTTGTCGTTGCTTTAACTGTTGCGGGACCACAGATTCTCATAGTGTGTGGTCCGTTATTGTGTAAATCTACGTTTTGTGCATTGAATGATGCGAAGGTGAAAAGACTTTGTTTTCTGCTCTTTGCCTTTTATTTCTGACCTCGCTTTGTCCTGCTGTTTTTTCAGTTACACCTGGTCCTGATGATTCATTTCCTTTTGTTTGCGCTAATGCGACCTTTACTATCTTTTCTTTGATACTGTAGTGACTGACGTAATAAAGTGAATAATCGGCGACTTCGTAACCCCAAACACAACTTTCTAGCACGTTCTCCAACCCCTCATCCCCTGGGTCTCACCCCCCACCGCATCAATCAATACCCCGTTATCAGTCTCCCGTACTGTACTCCGCCATCCCTCAATCGGACCACTTAAAACCAAAAAGGATTCAACCTGGCCGGGACGCTGTGGTATAGCGGGTCCACAGCTCACTGTGCAAAGGCCATTCATTTTAAATAAATGATCACCTCGCTCGCGGCTTAGCGAGGGGACGTTGGGCCATAGCGGGCCGTGGGGCGATCCGTAGGGTGTGGGCGTTTCTCACCGAGTGCACAGGTGAGGAACTGCCCACATTCGTGATTGTCCCATGGCTAATGCTGCAGCTGCTGTGGCCCGCGTCGTTTTAAAAAGCGCGAGTCGGTTTTGGGAAAAGGACAAAAAGATGGAGGAGGAGAAAAGAAAGGAAGGAAAGGAAAGAGGACGGGAGCAGATGAGGAGGCAGGTCGGTGTGAGAGAGAGAGAGAGAGAGAGAGCGGCGAAGAGTGAGTGGGCGAGCGACCGAACAAGCGCTCACGGGCAGCTGCGAGGGCCTGGGGTGTTGGGCCTACACCCAGGCGTTGGAGTTAGATGTCGCACCCGCTGAGCGCTCAGGTAGCGGGAGTGACCAAGGGAAGGCGACTGGCCGCAGAGAAGCCACTGAAAGGACTTGGTGATGGAATCCTCAATGTGGGTGACCTGGCCGTTGTGGAAATCCAAGTCTCTGAGGCTGGGATGAGTGCCGCCTGAAGCCAGGGTTCGGGAGGTCTCCAGTCTCATGAGTGAGAAGTAGAGGGCAGCTGCAGAGAGCGTCTCGCCTGCTGTAAAGCCCAACCGGGAGAAGCAGGTGAGACGCTAGCACAAAAGAAGGCACCGAGCTGCTTGTTGTTGTTGTTGTTGTTGTTTTTAAAAAAAACTGCTTCCTGAAGAACATTTTAAACCTCTCGTTTTAAAGGATTTTTTTTTCTATTTATTGATTTTAAGCTCCACGTTCTTTTATTGGATTATTTATTTAGTGAATTTTGAAACTACTGCACTATTTATGGAACACTGTGTTGTTTTGATGGACAGTTTTAAATAAAAGCACTATTGCACTTTTTGCACCACCCCTTGCTCAATTATTGCCTTCATTGACTAGCTCACTCGGTTACGTTATCGACGGTGTTGGGTTCAAGTGCTTCCAAATCAGATGGGAGTGTGGAGCCAGAACCCACATCGTCACAGACGCTACAATACTTTCGAATTTTACTGCTTTCATATTCTTTACCCTTCTCTGCGTGTGTATCGTGCCATCGTTTGTTTGAGCCTTTCGAATTCCAATGCTTTCATAATCTCTTATCTGCCGTTTTTTCTCTCCAGTGCTTTTGGGTCTCTCTTCTCCGCGCTGCTCTTTCTTCTTTGCTTAGTCATTGACGTTTCATCTCGAACGTATTGTCCTTGTACGCTTTATATGTGCTGAGAGCACAGGATCCGTGTGTGCTACGTGGCTTTACACGACTGAGTGTTATTTGACATTGTTTGCATCTCGCAGGTCTTTAAGTGTCTTCCGAAAACTTCCAAGAAGATCACGTCTTGTCGCTCTGCTTTTCCTTTCCAGGATTTTTTTTTTATAATCGAGAGACGAGGACTACTGTGACACTTTGGTTCTCAGCCTTTGTTTGTCCAAAGTTCCCCAGTGAAATAGAAGAATATACAGGGTGAGAAAAAAAATGTTAACACTAATACAGGGGTCCCCCAACTCCAGTCCCGGAGGGCCGCAGTGGCTGCAGGTTTTCATTCTAACCCTTTTCTTAATTAGTGATCTTTTTTTTTCTGCTAATTAACTTCTTTTGAATTAATAATTTTAATTAACTTGGTTTTTAAGAAATGTTTTCCCTGAACTTCTTCATCGTTCCTCTGAATTGCTTAATTTCTTTCCTTCAATGGCACCCAAACAGAAATGTGAAGTGAGGGAGCTAACAGAAGACCAACTAAGTCGGGCCACAAACACCAACCAATTTTAATCCAAACAGTTGCTTAATTAGGCACCAAATCGATCCATCCATCCATCCGTTATCCAACCCACTATATCCTAACTATAGGGTCACGGGGGGTCTGCTGGAGCCAGTCCTAGCCAACGCAGGGCACAAGGCAGGAAACAAACCCCGGGCAGGGCGCCAGATCTCAATGTTAATTAAACCCGTTCTTTAATTCCATGGCTTGTTGCTGTTCTCATTGTGCAATGGCAGACATGTCCAAAATTGTGGATTTTCTCTTTTCTAAGAGCAGATCTGCATTCCTGAGACCCTCACCTTTCTTTATTTTCAGATATTATGTGATTGTTACAGTTTTGCTGCTCCTGTTTTGGCTCATTCTGTATCTCGTTATTGTTTGGCTGCTAATTAAGGAAAAAGAAACAATTGAGGGGTCTGAGTCTTCAAGAGCAAGTCAAAGAAAATGAATGTAAAAGAAGTGCATTAGCAGCAGAAACAGGTCATTTATTAAGAAAAGGGTGAGAATGAAAACTGCCACCACTGTGGCCCTCCAGGACTAGAGTTGGGGACCCCCTGCACTAATGGATTATTTTTATCGCGACCTCACATTTCTAGGCCATGGCCTTCATACTCTCCTGATTTGATACCCTTTGATTTCTGGTGAAGGACCACGTGTATAGCAGGAAAGTTCTTGATGTCAGTGACTTGAAGGACAGAATACAGACTGTGGTATCATCTGTTCCCCGCAAAATGTGTGTCCGGCCTTTAAATGGTGCTGTTGCTCGTTGGTTTTTGTGTGTTGAACATGATGGCGACCAGACTGAGACATTCCTGTAAATCATCTTGCACATATGAAGCACTAGGGGGCTCTGCCCTCTGCTCACTTTGTTCGCTAACACTCGGGTGGTACACACTAACCACTTCAAGTCTCTGCCGCTCGCGTATGGGGAAGTGGACGTACAATTTAAACAGATTATTTTCATGGGAATTGTTACTTATGCATAATAGAACAAACTATTTGACATTACAGCAAGTAATTAACCATAGTAAAAAATAATAAAATGTAATAATTTGAAAGTAAATTATGTTTCATGTTGCATTCGAGTGTTTCATTGCATTATACATTTTCATTCTGTTTGGCTTTGAAATGAACGTGCAAATACTTTTTAAACTTTACTTTGACTGTAAAACTTCAGTAAAAACAATATTTGGAATTAACGTTTTTGTCAATATCGCATTGAAGTCTGATTCAATTCTGATGTGTTTGGACTTTCATCGTGACAACACAACGTATAACTGCCCGTGAGTAAATTTCGTTTCTTTCTCTCTAACAAGTAAACCGACTTTTTCGAATGTTTGTCCCTGTGATTTGTTAACACTAGAATTACCAGAGCCTATGAAAAAACTCGTAGATCTGGCCCAACTTAAATCCATTCGCACCTCTCCTCCAGTGTCTTTTGTCCTGTAAATGTGCCGATAAAGACAAGCAGCCTGCTCTTCCATCCCCCCCACTGTCACAGAACGTGCACAAATGTGGAAATAATAGATCGTTATTTGGAACACATGCATTTCATGTGTGTTCCGTTTCTACAATAATCTGTGTAAACACATTTTTAAAACAGAAATGTTTTTCATAGGTTAGTAGTAAATGACAAAATTTAGGCATAAACTATATAATGTGTGAAGCCTGAAGTCCAAAGATCAAATAAACACTTTCACAAAAGGTTCAAGGAAAACACAACAGCTTCCATGGCGTAGCGGTAAGATTCGCTGACTTGTAATCAAGAGTCCCCGGTTTGATCCCCCGACTCACTCCTATATTTGCCGTTTTCAGTAGTGAGCTGCTCTTATTGTTAATATTATACCGTACTCACATACATTATGTTTGTGTCTGTAACACACGGTGTACATTTTTATAGGACTTGTAAAAGTTACTATTTTTTTTTTCACTTTAATTCTCTCTAAATCACGATCACAATACATACTTAGTCGCGGATAGTTGACACAGACTGCTCAACCAATCAGTGTGCAACAGGCCTGTTGCGCCTTAGAAACGCGAGTTCGATTCCCTGCTGGTGAGAAAGTGTTATTTTCTTTTTTCTTTTTAACCATATAAAGTGGTATTCACTGTCAGTCAGTCAGATTGTTGTATTTTCATGTGGAATACTCCTTTTAAAAAATTGTTTTTAACAATTGAGACTGCAATTAACATGAACAAGTTTCTTCTAACTGTTATTTTTAAGATCCTTAAGACCTAGACAGACAGAGCACTGCATAATAGACAGACAGATAGAGAAGTCACTAGATATATAAATAAACAGGGAAGGCACTATATAATAGATATAAAAAACTGCTAAGGGGATAGATAAATAGTTACAGTGCGTCTTTATGTGATCCAAATAAATAACATTTGAGCTGATTTATTTACTTATCTTCCTACAGCATAATGTCACAAGTGAACTGCAGAGCTTCCTCTGTTTGATCGTCAAGGGCATGCTCACAAATTAAACGTGTAATGTCACGAAAAAGTACGCGAGCAATGGTACAAGAGTGCAGTATGGATTCTCTTTTTTTGGGCACATACACCACGCTAGTGTTTAGATCTGGAAGGTGTAGCGTTGGCGAAGTAAATAACATGCAAGCTATATGTTAAAACAGCAGAGAATGAAACTGAATAAAAATTAAAAAAAGCTAACATTTACAAGTATCATAATTTACACCGGCTGTTACAGACTGGAATCAAATATATGTTTTTACTAGCAAAATACCCGCGCTTCGCAGCGGAGAAGTAGTGTGTTAAAGAAGCAATGAAAAAGAAAAGGAAACATTTTGAAAATAACGTAACATGATTGTCAATGTAATTGTTTTGTCACTGTTGTGAGTGATGAGTGTTGTTGTCATATATATATTATATATATATATATATGTATATATATATATATATATTTACACACAAACACATAAACATATATATATATATACATATCTATACATATACACATATATACATACATATATATATATACATATATACACATACATATACACACACATACATACATACACACACACATATATAAACATATATATACATATACATACATATCTATATATACACACACACAGCTATTTTGTATCAGTGCAATACGCTGCATTTGTTAAAACGGATGACTCCCGCTCTTACGTGCAAGTCTGCATGGATATTATGAACTATCGTATTTGTTCAAGTTCTATTTAAATTTTAAATAGAAGGAATTTTTATTTAGTCGACAGAAATATCTTTGGTAGGAATGGTAAAAACAGACAGGAATATTATTCGTGAATAAATCAACTCAAACCTTAAACAACTTATAATATTTTGCTCTCCATAAAAATATATCCTGTCTAAATTATACAAGTTAGAAATAAAGTAAACGTTAAAAGAACAAACATTCAAATTTCTTTACTCTTATGTAATTTTATATAAAAAATAAACTTAGATTTTAAATATCCCAAAAGATTTTGCTCTCCATAAAAATATATCCTGTCAAAATGATACAAATTCACATATGAACATGCTGCATAACAAAACCTGGAAATATAAATCAAATGTGTTCCTTTCAGCAATAACAAATCAAATCATTCAGTTGTCTTTGCTCAGATGTCATTTTAGAGCTGGACGCCTGGCATCTTTTTTTGGCCACAAGTTCGTTTCTGTTTGCTGTGAGGTTCTGTGTTGTGGAGATTCTCAGGATGGATTGCAGGTGCTCATCAGTGAGGCGACTCCTGTATGCTGTTCTGTTAGTCTTTATCACTGAGAAGAGCTTCTCACACAGATATGTGCTACCAAACATGCACAAGGTTCGAGCCGCATGTAGACGCGCATGTAAAGCGCTGCATTATGGGATCTGTAGTTTGTGTTACCAGCGCTTCATATACCCGGGCCATTAATAACAATAATACAGTATATAAAATGATCTCGCGGGCGGATATAATTACACGCCGGGCGGATGTGGCCCGCCCCTTGAGTTTGACACATATGGACTAAATAGAACTTGAAAAGATATATTTTTTCAAATGTGATCGCGCAATTCAAATAGAGTTGACGCCACTACAGCCTGCATCCTCCCCTCGCTGTTACTGTTTTACCGTTCATCTAATTAATACACTGAGTATGGCTTTACCAAAACAATCATTGATGGTGAATAAAGTATCCATTATTCGAGTATGTAGATCGGGATATATATATAAATACATATATATATATATACCCGCGCAGCGAGAAGTAGTGTGTTAAAAAGCTAGAAAAGAAAAGGGAACATTTTAAAAATAACGTAACATGACTGTCAATATACAGTATTTGTTTTGTGAGTGTTACTGAGTGTTGCTGTCATCAAGGATTTGATTCTCATTATTTCTTTCAATCAGGTTTGTATTTGTAGGATGTGTTGTGTTCAAGTTATATTCCGTGTTTGTCAATCGTTGTAAAGATGACAGGTTTCATTCATCGATTCGTTTCTTACTGCATCAATAAACAGCTCGTCTTCTTCTTTATCTGAGACCTGACACACTGCATGCACAGGTTTTTACACTGTCTTCCTTTAGCGGGACATTGACTTTTTCCACCGTGTGCTTTGTTTCCGCAGTAGCTGGATTTATGAATATGCTTATCAGACGCTTCATATTTTTGCTGCCTTTCAATTGTGTAATTCGGTTTTGTTCAGCTCTTTGGAACTGTTGCTTTTATCTGTGCACTGCGTCAGTTCACGTGAGCCGCTTGGTGTACTTGCATCGAAGGTTCTCAGCTGTGCTGGTGCCATCTCCTGCTATGTCCATGGCTGTATTTAATGTTACCTTAGTCCTGGCACTTAAAACTTTCTCTCGCAGTTTCGCTGAGTTTGTGTCAAACACCACCCTGACCATCTCATCTTCCTCTCCATAAGCACAGTCCTTCACCCGTGAATATTTACCCGTGGCAGTTTGCTATTGGATTGCCGCTGATGGACGGCCTTATATGGGCAGGCACTAAATTACAAACGCCAGCGCAGCCTGTCTATGAACTTAATTTAAAGTGTAGGTTTACATCGCGGCTTTGTTTCAAGTAGCAGAACTCATGAACATGGTTGTATATGTCACTCGCTCGCTTCTTATTGTTTCGCTGCCTTCTCAATTATATAATGCATGTTTTCTTCAGCGCTTTTTCGAGGTCTTCCTGGTTTTCTATGTGCTGCGTGATTACGTGGGAGGCGTGATGATGTCACACGAAACTCCGCCCCCACGGCGTTGAAGCTCATCTCCATTACAGTAAATGGAGAAAAACAGCTTCCAGTTATGACCATTACGCGTAGAATTTCGATATAAAACCTGCCCAACTTTTGTAAGGAAGCTGTAAGGAATGAACCTGCCAAATTTCAGCCTTCCACCCACACGGGAAGTTGGAGAATTAGTGATGAGTGAGTGAGTGAGTCAGTGAGTGAGTGAGTGAGGGCTTTGCCTTTTATTAGTATAGATTCTAAAATAGTAAGAATAAGAGCAGCTCACTTCTCAAAAGAGAGTCGTCCGTGATCGAACGCGTGACCTTTTGATTCCCAGTCAGCAGCTGATACCGTTGCACCACGGAGGCAGTCGAGGTAAATGTGTGTCAATGTCGCATGCTAGCGCGGCTTTTTTTCTGCAGTTATATTTTTGAATAGAAGATATTTGGAAATCAGGCTTAACACTAGAATTACCAGAGCCTACGAAAAAACTCTTCTTAAATCTTAAATCCCTTCACACCTCTCCGCCAGCGTCCTTTGTCTTCTAAATGTGCTGATAAAGAGAAGCTAGGAGCAGCCGGCTATTCCATCCCCCCACCAATTTAGAACGTACACGAACTTCTCTCAGCTCATGCATTGATTGAGTATCTGGGAGTGAAGTGGAGTTTTAGAGTGGAAATAATAGATCGTTGTTTGGAACACACGCATTTCATGTCTGTTCCGTTTCTACAGTAATCTGTGTCAACACATTGTTAAAACAGAAACGTTTTTTATATTCTAGTAGTAGATGACAAAATGTAGGCATAAACTATATAATGTATGAAGCCTGAAGTCCAAATAGCAAAGAAACATTTTCACAAGAATAACACAATTGCGCTTTTATTCAAAAATATAACTGCAGAAACAAAAAGCCGCCTTAACAAGCGACATTGACACCCGTTTATTGTAACTGCCTCCGTGTTTCAATAGAATCAGTTCCCGCTTGGGAATCAAAAGGTCGTGAGTTCGATCCTGCGCCTCTCCGTTTTGAGAAGTAAACTGCTCTTAGTCTTACTATTTTAAAGTAAAAGCATACATTTGATTTCAGTCTGTAACAGCCGGTGCAATTTATGATCCTTGTGAAGGTTAGCCTTTTTTTTTTTTTATTTCACTTTTCACTCTCTCAGTCGCGTTCAGAATCAATCCATACAACCCCATCTGACACGGCTGTTTTCACTAAAGACGCGCTATAGCTCTGCAGTGTACCACGATGCATACTAAAACGCCCTACCCCACCGGGTTCTGACACACAAACGCTGACGAAGCTGCCTTCTTCGTATCTCACCGTCACTTGCTTTTCTTTTTATTCAGTTTTATTGAGTGTTCCTGCCAGTCCCCGCATGTTGCTGTATGCTTTTTCTTTTGCACCCCAGGACATGCAGAGGACAGAATGGTAAAGACCAGTAACTTCGGCGCTCTATGCAATCATCAGACACTCCCCATCTGCCCGTGTCGTTCAAACACAGGAACATATATTGGTGTAAAAGTATAACAAAAGTGCACTTTTATTCAAGTGCACTTTTTCCATCGCCTTTTCCTGTAAGAAGCAGTGTACACACGTCCCTGGTATTCTCCAAGGGAGAAACATTTACAACCACGCACCTGGTTCAACCATTTCTCATTTGTGTGAAAGCTAATGTCAGACACAGTCTGTGTAGAGAGGAAGAAACGATATTCACTCACGGGCAGTTATGTTGCGTTGTCACGGTGTAATTCCAAACACGGAATCAAAATTCAATTCTATAATGAAAAGAGAATGAAAAGATTTGTTGTTTGGTGAACGTGAAATCCACATACGCGAGCAGCAGAGATGCATATGCAGGCTGGGGGGTTGGCGAGCGAAGCGAGCAGGGGGTAAAGCCCCCTAGTTTCTATTAAAATCGAGAATATTTTGACTTGAAACATTGAAATTGAAGCACACAATTTAATATTTCAAATATCTGATGTGACTCTTCTTGTTTGTTATGTGCGTCTACCTCATGAAGTCATGTCATTTCTTATGAAAACTAATTCATACTAGCCAACCCGCGGTGTACCATACGCCGCATAATCAGGCCGGTTTTTTTTTTAATGATTTTTAAGCACAGGAAGAAAATTAACATTTGAAAAATCGGTAATGTAATAAATCAGCAAGAAACGCAATATTTTAACAATGCACGGAACGAACCAACACAGTAAAACAGTTTGCTACGGTGCACGCGGTCGTGCGTCGTAACCGAAAACTCTTTTTTTAAAGACTGCTTACTTCATTGTGTTTTAACCTCAGTTGTAAAGGAATGTTTTAAGGATCCCATGGGATACCCCTCACAAACCGTTTTACATGCCGCATATGGCGATTCACCTCCGCGAGAAACATGCCTCTATGAACAGTCAAGGTGGCTCGGAGGTGCCAGGAGTTGGTGGGCGTGGCTCCTTCTGTGTGCGCCACAGGTGTCTTTCTTGTCGGCGGCTCAGTGAGTCCACGCCCCTTCCGGCGTGCTTTCCATGGTTGTCTTGCCTTAGTGAATTATATATTAATATAGCCAACCCGCGGCGTACCATATGCCGCATAATCAGGCCGGTTTTTTAATAATTTTTAAGCACAGGGAGAAAATTTTACATTTGAAAAATCAGTAATGTAATAAATCAGCAAGAAAAGCAACATTGTAACAATGCACGGAACGAACCAACACACAATCGTCCGTGCGGCGCTCAGGTGCGGAGGGTGGAACGGGAGGAGAAGAAAACGATGTCCACTCCGCTCCCTCCGTCATGCTAGTCTGCTGATTTCTCGTCCAGTATGCACTGCCCGCTCATGTGCCCACCACCAACTCGTCACTGGAGTCGTTGTCGTCTTTGTACAGTCCAGATGCACCCGTGACTCGCGTAGATTTTTCATTGCTCTGTGCGGTTTTGGCTGCCTTTCTATATATAATCCACCATGACACCCGACCACGGTAGCAGCGAGATGGGAGGGGGGTGTGTACAAAGTGCAGGAGCATCTAAGAAGACGCACGTTTGTCCCGGATGCGAATTGCTGTATGTAGCGTGTAAAACAGTTTGCTACGGTGCACGCGGTCGTGCGTCGTAACCGAAAACTCGTTTTTTAAAGACTGCTCACTTCATTGTGTTTTAACCTCAGTTGTAAAGGAATGTTTTAAGGATCCCATGGGATACCCCTCGCAAACCGTTTCACACGCTGCATATGGCGATTCACCTCCACGAGAAACATGCCTCTATTAACGGTCAATGTGGGTCGGGGCTGCATGTGACCTCTACGACAGACGAATATAAATGACGCCGGTTTTTCTGTGTCGTCGCGTCCGAGTTGGTGGGCGTGGCTCTGCGAAGTTGTCGCCGTATCCAATGGTCTTGGAGTTGGTGGGCGTGGCTCCTTCCTGCGTGTGCCATAGATGTCTCACTTGTCGCCGGCTTCGTGAATCCACGCCCCTTCCGGCGTGCTTTCCATGGGTGTCTTGCCTTAGTGAATTATATATATAGATTATTATCTTTTTTAATGTTGGTTCCAGGTAATGACTTTGAAGCTCTCTGTATGTAAAGTCCAAAACTCATCCAATTTCTTTCTGTTTCTTTTTTAGGATGTAATTCCAAACGAGCGTGGCGATCACATGTCACGCTTTGCTACTGCTGCCTTTGAGGATGTTCCTACAGAATGTCCCCCTTGCAGCTACACTGCAGCCAAAATGGAGGTCGTTTGAGCCCCCACCGACCTTTAGCCTTCCATTGTGCTTCACAGACTCCGAACCCGAACTTTCAACTCGTAACACATCAATCCCTGAAAACGTCCAAATGATCATCGACAGCCTGAGGAGCACTCAGTCCTCTCTTGACGTGAGTGATGAGTACGAAGAGAGCATGCACCATAACAAAGCCAGATCACACCACTGTGTGGAAGTGGCTGGCGGGAAAGAAGCCGCAGCCCAGAAGAGGTCAGCGGAGGGCGTCCATGTGGAGCCACCTTTCAAGTCGGAGGCCACGAGGGTGGGCTCGCTGACGCCAGATTCTGACAGTGACGATTCGGTGGACAGAGACATTGAAGAAGCCATCCAGGAATACTTGAAGGAGAAAAACGATTATGGAGGGCCCTCCACTCTAAAACACAAAGTCGTCAGTAGAAACCGCCTGGAAATGAAGAAACCGAAAAAACTGGAAAACAGTGCCTTTTCCGTTGACCTCGGGAAATTTAAAGTGGAGCCAAACGAGTTGAAGATCGTCAAGCTGAATACCGGCAAGCGCTCCTGGTGCTCTTCTTCCAGTACAAGCAGCGATGACTCTTTTGATCAGAGCATTCATGAAGAAATCAAGCGTTTCCTGACCGAAAAGAAGGGCAAAGTAGAAGAAGAGTGTGTCCCGAAGACCAAACTTAAAAAGAGACCGTCCCCCAGCAAACGGGCAAGACAGCGCCCGAATTTTGTGGCAGCTAAACTCCATCTTCCTAGAACGGCGGAGAAAAAAACGGACGATCCTAGACTTCCTGCGGCGATTAATTACGTGAAGCAAATGACGCCGATTCAGCCAACGCCGGCAGTGCCAAGGCCTGCTGCGAAATCGGATAAACCTGGCTATGTTGGCCCGTTGTGCGTAAAAAAGTCAATCTTGAATAGAAGTGTACCATCGGGCAATGGAATTAAAAAAACCTTTACTGGTGCTTTTCAGGATCAGCAGAGAGAAACCCAGAATGCCAGTGACGACGACGATAGCTCCACAGACTCTAGTAGTGATGATGGCATTGAAGAAGCTATACTGCTGTACCAGCAGGAGAAGAACAAAGAGAAAGGGGAGGAGTCTTCCTATGTGTCCGGACCGACCTACGTCAAGCCCAGTCAGCCTGAGGACCCACGTCCGTCTTGTCAAGAGTCATTTCAACCTCTAAAAAGTATTCCAGACGCAACGACCGCCCTGTGCCCTGACCCAGATCCCTCGCCTCTGAATCTGTCTTACAGTGATAGTCATAAGCAAGACACGACCGTGAACTCGGTGAGTTTGGCGAGTGGGAGTTTATGGTCCATGCAGAACATTCCCTTCAAAGCCAATACATCAGCCGAACTGATGTGTGCCGAAGCCATTTTAGACATTTCCAAAGCGGTGCTGCCCGTCCCAGTTGACCCCAGTGTTACCGTGTCCCACTTCTGTTCCAATCCTATTGCCCCAACTTCAGAGGTGATGCCTACCAATTCAGTCCACGGGGACAGCACTTCGGGGGATAGTGAAGATGGCATTGAACAGGAGATTCGTAATTTTCTAGCTCTGAAGGCCCAACAGAACTCTCTGGCAGCAGTTGCTTCAAGCTTTGGGCCTGCAATTGAGTATGGTATGGAGAACCTGCCCATAAAGAAGAAAATGGTGGGGGAAAACCGGCCAAAGCCCATGCGCCTGTCTCTGACATCTAAGAGAAAGCTAAAGGAGGCCAGAAGTCCGAATTGTAAAGTCCGTCAACCAAAAACCGCTCTTAACCCAGAGCCTCACTTGGTGCCTACGTCCTTGCCTGCTTGTGTTGTCAACACCCCTTTTAATTTTAAAGAGGACCACGATGGGTTTGACAAAGAAGATGTGGCAAAATCGAAAACGTTTGAGCAAGGCCCTAAAGAGGGCGCAAGGACTGCACAGGGCGGGCTCAAGCAGGCCATGGCGTTCAGAGGCCCCAAATCAAAACTTCCCATTTGGAAGTCTGACGATGTCTGCCAAAGCGATAAAAGCAGCTCCCTGGATAGCGATGAGGACTTGGATGCTGCCATCAAGGAGCTGCTGAAAACTAAAAAGAAGGTGAAAAGAAAGAGCAAAGTTTCAAAACAAAAGGCTAAAAAGAGAGTCCGGTTTTCGGAGGTCCAGCTACTTCCGGTAAAGAGTCAAGTAAGCAGCCATCAGCTATCTCCTCTCTCTCCTCCACCTCGGGGCAACCAGAAGAATCCAAAAAGCAGCATTTTAAAAGACCAGGCAGCAGCCAAGCAACCCCCCAAAGCAAAACCTAAAAGGAGTCCCCTTGAGCAAAAGAAAACCGAGAAGACCGTCAACGCTTCGCCTCCTTCTACTCAGTCCCAAAGGTTTGCACTTTCCAGCGCCGACTCCGGCAGAAATCAGGGTCCGGCTCTGGTTCCGGAGCAGACGGACGATGAAAGCTCGGTGGACAGTGATGACAGCATTGAGCAGGAGATCCAGAAGTTTCTGGCAGAAAAGGCGAAATCCTCCGTGAGGGAAACGAAGGACTCGGAGAAGCAGAATGACAAACCGGACAGCGAGGCAGATAATGGCAAAGACGTCAAAGCAAAAGAAAGCCAGACTTGCCGATTGACTGGTCAAGGGCAAAAAATTAGCGAGTCCAACCAAATTTGTGCTACCGATCTACCGACCAGTGACTCGGTATGTGATAAGGGACCTCTGGTTAGTACCGTCATTAATAAAATGCCTGAATCTGAGAGGGGTCTACAACAATACACGCCGAGCTGTAAGAAAAGCTTCCATCCAGACAGCCTGGAGAAAACTCCACAGATCTCACGGACACATGGTGATGGTCCACACTCTGCTAGTTACTGTAGTTTAGAGCGGGCCGGGTCGGCAAACCCCTCTGATTTCCAACTGTCCCAGCCTTCACTCTCAAACCAGACAATCCACATCAATGTTCTTCCTTCGACGGAGATGGAGCAAGAAAACTCACTCTGCGAAAGGGGAGAAATGAGCAGTAATGATGTCCAGTCAACAGACTGGGTGGCCACCGCTGGTAATGGAAGTCCCCAGGATGCAACACACCCCGGCATCAACGTTGGCGACGTGTTCCGTGTCTCACCATGTGCGACCAACGATGGACAGTCCAACCCCGCGGCTTCCGTTAGCCAGGGAAGCTGTCATCAAGCTAGCCAGGGACAAGCGGATGACGGCAGGGAAAACGTCTGCGATGTCGAGCTCCGTAAGTTAGGCAGCGAGGAACGAGACAGTGAGCGCAGTCCAGCAGGGAAGGCAGGGGAGGAAGATTTAGATGAGAGTTTCCTCGATTCCGATGTCGACCAAAGGGAGAGATTGAAAGAGAAAGATGAGCCAGCTAGGATGTAAGTATAGTCAACAAAAAAACTAATTTATTTTTCAAGCTTTTTGTACATCACTTTATACTTCGGGTTATGGAGGAACGATGACGTGGACTTTGCATATCTGTGTCTTTACGTTTGTAGATTTCTGCCTCATTAGTTGACTTGTAAATTCTTGTAATAAACAAAAAAAAGAGGAGAAATAGCCCAGTTGTGTTTAAAATAATGTGATTAAAAGATCGACCCCCCCCCCCCCTGTCCAGAAACATTGTCATGGCTGAAATCCAAATTCTGTCTCTCTGCCTTGGGTTCTTTTGGGGGTCTGAGTGGAAGGTTAGGGGGTCTTGAGGGATCAATTGAAACATTTGTGTTCTGTGTTTGTAGGATTCATGTTTTATTTATTGATTTTTTGATTTTTTTTTTTATGTTTTTCGTTATGCTTCATCCTACTTCACAGACCAGGATGGTCATTCTTGATGTACTGCAGGCGGTGCACACCACCTTCCTCTGTTTTGTTCTCTGTGTTATACGGAAACCTCGGGCTGCCTTCCACGGTGGGCTGTGGTTTTTGGGCTCTCTAGGTGACGGTCCCCGTGTGACTCCGTCACGGGGTTTGGTTTAATTTGGTAACAGAAATTGCAGGGTGGGACACGAATAGCACATTCTGTCAACTTTTCACTGATGGCCCAGGATGCTTTGAGATGATCCCATTATTTTCTTGTTTTACTGCACTGAGGCCGATTTTGAAAAGAAAAAAAAAATGAAATTTGCACTTATAAATGTTTTTTTATGCTACTATTTGCAGAAAACCAGGAAACAATCTCTTTGTCGTGGTTTACCTTGAGCTCTTTGCACTATTCTTATATTATACAGAGAAAAAGAGTCCATTGAAGATCTGGGATGTGCCGTGCAAGCTGAGCCCATCAAATACCCTGATGGGGATGGTGGGACAACTGAATGGACTTGCTTCTCTCGTGAAGCAGATGCATATCAGCCACAAAAAGCACTGGGTGATAGACCCTAAAATTCTGTCTTCTTACAAAGTACACACCCGCCATTGAGGGTCTCGAGGTTGTGTAAAATGTGTGTGATGATACACTCAGGTGCTCATAAATGTGCTTGTGTGTCACATACATATGAGTGCAGAAAGGCCCCCTGTTGACACCTTGAGGCAAAAATGTGTAAAATGTACCATAAAGGCAAAGACAAAGTTGGGATTTCCAGTTCATTCTGTTAATCTGCTTACTAACTATTACATGTTTATTGTTTTATTCATTTAAACTGATTCAGTTGTGTGATATGAGCTTGTACAAGCATACCTTATGATCTGCTCATCTTTGAAAATGGAGGTTTATATATTGTGTGGGGGGATGCGGAGCGCGCCATGGATGGATTTATCACACATCCTTCTAACATACCGCAGTGCCCCACTGGTAAACTTGGCATTCCTGGATACGTACATTGACTAAACGTGCAGACGTTCTCTTGAAATGGTTCACTTGTCTTGGGGTTCTGTTGTGCATTTAGACATTTTTAAATTTTCCTTCCCTTCAGATACTAAATTTTCTACAGTTTATGTGAAATATTCATTTCTTCTTCAGGAACAAACTTAAATTGGCAACCCTTTTAGGCGGCGTTTTGGAATAGTCTGTTTATAAAAACGTGTGTGTGTGTATGTGTGTATATATATATATATATATATATATATATATATATATATATATATATATTAATAATGTATAGCATTTCTATAGATTATTAGATCTTATAGATTATTATTAGATCTATTGCATATATTCATACATGTATGTTTGTGTATGCATAAATATATATTTTATATTTTGTAAAATATATAGCATTTATATAGCTCTGTGTGGTATATACATATATATGTACACATATATATATATATATATATATATATATATATATATATATATATATATATGTATATATGTGTGTGTATATATATGTATATATATATGTGTATATATATGTATATACACACCACACACACAAAATATCTATAGCATTTATATACATTTGTTAATACATATAGTTGTACATTTATACTGTAGTATAAACACGTTATAAAATTTCTCATTCATATGCATATCTCTACAGTATATATTTATCCACATCTGCATTTATGCATATGAACTGCATGTGTTTCTGTATATCTGTGTATGTACTGTTTATCCGTGTGTGTGTATACCTATATAAAATTTGTATTTTGCATATTTTTGTGTATGTACAAATTTATGTAAGTATATACATACATATATTTTTTTCCTGTGTGTGTATATATATATATATATATATAATTTATTTCACTCACACACCATGATAAAGACTATATCCTATATATATTTATTTATATATATATATATATATATATATATATATATATATATATATATACACTCACTGGTGAATTTTCATTCCATAATTGCTGCCCAGACTCCTCTTCCTGTAGCCATGTGACAGACTGGCACAGTTGGTTCAGTTCCATACCATTTCTTTCTTATGCCCCCCTGATGCCCTCCTAACAGTGTAAATTTTCTTGGAGGTTCTCAATATGTGTAAACTCTGGTTCACTGCATTGCAGACAACAAGAGACAATTACGCCATTTGCACTGCTTGCTTTCATATTAACCTTAAAAAAAAAAAAAAAAAAAAGGTCACACATCTGTCACAATTGTCTCTTTTTTTTTTTTTCCTCCTCCCTTTATTTGTTTCTGCTGCCATTAATGTTGGACTAAAGGGGCTGCTCATTGCACCTTCTTATGAGTTTTTAATGATACCCCAGTTTTCTAAATTGTTATCCTTGATGTTCAGGTGATGTTGACCATAACTGTTCCACTCCAAGGTACGAGTTATTTAATAAGCACTGAGCTCTTTGTCATTTCCTGGTTACTTTAAACGAGAGCGTTGGATGCTCTGCTATTTATAAGTTTTGATAATTTTTTTTCCCTACTTGGTCCAGAACTCTGAACTGTGTGTTCTTTTGGCTTTGTCTGTGTCCTGAATGTTTTCCTTTTATTCATACGTGTAACCCTAATTTATATTTGTCATACAGTCCGCAGTCACCCAGCTCCTTGTGGTTAAATAAAGGGACAGACGTCTAGTGACACACATTATAGTGAGCCTCGTCTTCTGGGCATGTGGGTCCCCAAGGCACTGAGGTTTGGCCTTCCTTTTATCGTTTGGCTTCCTTCACCTGAATGGTTGGGTAAACTGTAAGGTGTGGTGAGGGGAAACGCAGGCGGCCATCTTGGAAGTTGGCTGTGACTTCTCCTGACTCCAAATGACTGCACTGGAATATCCACTGTCTCAAAATAGATAAGCAGACCTATCTATGGGTGTCCAGAATTTACGAGTGTGAATTGCTCCGAGTTGCATTTTGAAATGTGAAAAATGTTATTTATTTTTCATTATCAAAAAGGTGGCTGACTTTGCTGTGCGATGTCGGTTTGAATCAATATTTTCCAGAAGGGATGCTCTCCTCTTTCTCTTTCTGTCCATCTCTCCACTTTCTTTACTGTACATAGAAAGAATGTAAAACTTTCAGTATGATGTTTAACTATCTAATAAAATTCAATTTTCCAAAATAATGGTTTTTGACTGGAAAGAAGTGT
The DNA here is from genome assembly GCF_016835505.1 of Polypterus senegalus. Lineage (NCBI taxonomy): Eukaryota > Metazoa > Chordata > Cladistia > Polypteriformes > Polypteridae > Polypterus > Polypterus senegalus. Next base: position 3,247,578 of record NC_053162.1, on the reverse strand, counting down.
TTTATTTTAAAATTGTTCAAATGGTTGATGTGGTTTTTCACCATTGATATGTGGTTTTGTTGTGATTTCTATGTTGTTGTCATTTTGTTTCTGTGTTTTCATGTTTCTTTCCTCTATAATCCAAACCAGAACTTCACTTAACGTTTGACAAAAGTGTGCCAAACCAAACTATAGATACAAAACCAAGCAGATTGGCAGCGGCAGTCGGGTACCTGAAGTGAAGGCCCTCTCTAGGCGTGGAGGGAATATTTCGGGTTCCAACAATTATATTTAATGAGGGGTCCAACGGATTGATCAGAGACAGAATTATGATTGGTGTTCTTTCTCACCCCCACACCTCTAAAATTAAATCACTTTGCCTCACACTGATCCTCTTAGATCTCCTTGTTCAATAAAAGTGCCCATTTCCGCCATCACTCACTCAAATTGGAAGTGCCAGCTGTTTCGATTTGCTCTTTGCCCAAGTTTGGTAAGTTGTGACGGCACAGGGTGGCAGCAGCTTTTATCTGGCGATGGAATCCGGAGATGTCAGTAAAACAAAAAAAAAAACGACGAATGATCGGGCGACCGTCTCGGAACATGAAATGAGAACTAATTAGGGGGAAAACGGTGTGAGATATCGAAAAAATTGCAAAAAGTAACATTTAATTAAAGGCAAATTGGTAAGCACAGTAAAAAACCAGCGATTGACAGAAAAACACAAATGCGCAAGTAAAGGACTGTGGGAGAATCGACTGTGGCCAACCAAGAAGTGCGTGACGCTGACCTTTATAGATCTGAACCGGTAAAGTCTCGGATCGCAAACCTCTGCTGGACCAGGCATAGAAATGGCATTGCAGACCTTTAACAAAATTGTTCAAACTGGTGGCACCTATAAGAAAAACTAAGTATCACTGGGGGGGCATTTAATAATATTGCACAGTAAACACCAAACCAGATGTGACCAACGAGCTTCATTGACCTTCAAAATCCATGAAGCGGTCTTAGTGATTTTTAATGGCCAGAGAGAAATGCTACAAAACAAAATCGTGACACACAGTGCATTGAGTGTGTGCATTCTGCATAGTTTGTGTTGTGGATTTAATTGTAAAGGTGCCCTTTTGGTCCATCATGGGAAAGACACTATATAAATAAAATGTATTATTATTATCAGACTATATTCTGTAACCCACAATGGGAAATTGACAGGTTTGCAAGTTCAGTCAAAATCAAAAACTGAAATCTCTTCAACCCTTTGCTCGGGCCCATCCTGTTTTCTTCATGAGATGTTTCTAGAACTTGACCGGAGTCCACCTATGGCTCACTGAAATGACTGGACGGCATTTAGAAAGGCACACGTGTACCGGTGGTCTCACAATTCATACTGCGTGTCTGGGCAAAAACCAAGCCACGAAGTCCAAGGGGAACTCTCGGTGTAGACCTCCACGATCAAATTATTGGTAAAGCACACGGATCAGGGCAATGGGATCAAACCGTTTCTAAAGCACAGTGGCCTCAAGTATTGAGAAACGGAAGACGTTTGCAACCATCAGGACTCTTTAGAGTCCACCACACCGAGTAACGGGGCAAAGGAGCGCTTTAGTGACCAAGAACTTAATGGACACTCTTAACTGAGCTGCTGTAGTAGACCTCTTGAGTGTTCTCTTTACTGTTTTGTTTAAAGCAAAATTTAAAGTCCTGCTGCTGCTGTCAAGGAATGAATACTTTTTTTTCCCCCTTATTTCTTATTTTTGTGAATTTGTTTTTCATTTGAAAAATGTGTGTGTTTTATAATACATACAAGCTGAAAGACCAGGAGTTCTCAAACTTCGGTCCTGGAGGGCCTCAGTCAGTCTTTGTCCAACCCGCTGTATCCTAACACAGGGTCACAGGTGGGTCTGCTGGAGCCAATCCCTGCCAGCACAGGGAGCAGGGCAGGAACAAATCGTTGGCAGGGTGCCAGCCCACCGCAGGGCACACACACACACACACACACGGGACAATTTAGGATCACCAATGCACCTAACCTGCATGTCTTTGGACTGTGGGAGGAAACCCACGCAGACACGGGGAGAACTCGGGAAGCTACCACTGCACCACCGTGTCTGCAGGTTTTCATTCTAACCCTTTTCTTAGAGACCTGTGTTTGCTGCTGATTAACTTCTTTTGAATTCATTTTATTTGACTTGTTTTTTTTAAGATTTGTTCCTCTGAATTGCTTCATTTCTTTCTTTAAACGGCACCCAAAAAGAAATGAAACGTGAAGTGAGGGAGCCAACAGAAGACCAACTAAGTCAGGGCCTCAAACTCCAACCAGTTGCTTAATGAGGCACCGTGTCTCGTCGTTCTTTAAACCCGTTCTTTACTTCCATGCCTTGTTGCTGCTCTCGTTGTCCAATAGCAGACATGTCCAAAATTGTGGATTTTCTCTTCTCTAGGAGCTCTTGTTAAAATATTTTGGGGATCTGAGCAGATCAACATTCCTGAGACCCTCATCTTTCTTTCTTTTTAGATATTGTATGATGATCGCAGTTTTGCCGGTTGTGTTTTGACTCATTTTTTTATCTCAGTATTGTTTGGCAGCTAATTTGTGAAAAAGAAACAATTGAAGGGTCCGAGTCTCTGAAGAGCAAGTCAAATAAAATTAATTTCTAAAGGAGTTTTTCTTCGTCTCCTTTCGGCTGCTCCCATTAGGGGTTGCCACAGCGGATCATCTTGAACAACAACAACAACATTTATTTCTATAGCACATTTTCATACAAACAGTAGCTCAAAGTGCTTTACATATTAAAGAATAGAAAAATGAAAGACACAATTATAAAACAAAATAAATCAACATTAACATCGAATAAGAGTAAGGTTCAATGGCCAGGGGGGACAGAAAAAACAAAAAAACTCCAGACGGCTGGAGAAAAAATAATAAAATCTTGAGGAGTTAATTAGCAGCAAAAACAAGTTGCTAATTAAGAAAAGGGTTAGAATGAAAACCTGCAAGCCCCTGAGTGCCCACCAGGAGCAGAGCTGGGGGCCCCTATTACAGACATTGTGTTTTGATCAAAGTGCAAGTTTTTGGCCTCCTTTTATTCCTCATCTGACGTGTATTCGCTTGCCAGCACCCATTCAGCACACTGCGACAATGAGACCACACTGGGCAGACTATTGGGTGCCAGATTGGTAACCAGGGGGTAACTGCAGGGTGGTCCAGGTCTAATAATGCAGAGCCAGATCGTCTGGATGACTTTGGTTTATGCGGGGACGATTCCAGTTTGGCGCGAAGACAATTCTTCATGTCATCAGTTCGCACACTTCTCGATGGTCCGGGATTTGTCGGGTGATTTTCTTTGTAATAAACTTAAGTTTATTAGTACCTCATCAGGAGGTGATCCACTGGAAAACATTTTGAGTCGAAGCTCTTAAGTGGTATTGCAGTCATTATATTGCTTACAATGTTTTTTTTTTCTTTCTTTCTTTCTTACATTGTTCTAAAGAAATCGAGATTAAAACAATTACTCTAATGCAGTGTTTCCCACCCTCGGTCCTGTGGCTGCAGGTTTTTGTTCCAACCAACTTCTGTTTTTTAATTGGACTCCTGGGCTAATTGAGTGATGTGTCATTTCCCAAGTTCTGTATTTTGGGAACAATATGGAAATTAGAAAACTAAGTTTGGTAAAATATATTAAAATGTACCAAGCAAGTTATATGGGAATGATGTGTCTGTTTTTCTTTTTGACAATATGTTCATCTTGATTTTCATTCTGCTTTTCCAGGTGTTTTAATTGTTTTATTTTTCCATTATTTACTAATTAGTGGGCCTGGTGCTACAGTAGTTGCAGCCTTTCATGATTCAGTGTCGGTTGCCAGCATGTCTGCTCTGCTCGTTTTTAATTGCCATTAATAAGATACGGAGAAAGGGCAAAATAGAATTAAATCAACTAAAGAGAATTAAACATTTAAATAGATATAGATACTTTATTAATCCCAAGGGGAAATTCACATACTGCCGTAGCAGCATACTGATAAAGACAATTTTAACTCTTTGAGGGCTGAATATTTTTTCCAAAAAAGCACACAAAACAATGGCTTCACGTATAAATCAACATAAAATGTCTGTTGCAATGTGCTGTGGCTGCTGTTGGGCATGTTTGGCAGCAGTGGCTGCGTGGGGGCACCTCGACAGTCAGCAGGAATGTGCGGTGGGCGGGCTGGCTGCCTTCGCACAGCAGGTGGGCGGCAGAGCAGGTCACAGTGCAATGCAATCTGGTTTGTACCTCTTGACATCCTAAGTGGTGGTCTTCCCAGGAAAACACTGCTTTAGGTGCATCAGCTACACGAAAGTGTTCAACACCACGATCAGCTGGGGGCCAATCAGATGATGCCGCTACCTCACTGTCGTTTTTGATCTCCGCCTCCAGATCACTTGCATCAAACTCAGAGTCTGACAAGTCAGAGTCCTATTCAACGAAATTACGTAAAACGTCCATGGAGTATTTTGCTTTGTGTGTTTGTGCTAATCTCTCGCCAGATGTCGATGCCATTTTAGGGGTGTATGCGTAGGGAACTGAGGTAAAATCAACAACGCTATGTAACTTTTCTTCTAGCAAAGAGAGTCAAACTAAAGCGTAAGGGTGAGTTTTGTTGCGGTTTACTGCTGATTACCGTCCTCTACCCCTGAAGTTTAACAAAAAAGGCAACATCAGCCCTGAAAGAATTAAATTAGTGATAACAATGCAGGTTTAACAGACAATAACTTTGTATAATGTTAACGTTTACCCACCCGGGTGGAACTGAAGAGTCGCATAGTGTGGGGTCTCCTCAGTCTGTCAGTGCAGCAGGACGGTGACAGCAGTCTGTGGCTGAAGCTGCTCCTCTGTCTGGAGATGATCCTGTTAAATCTCTAGCAAAAGCAGAACTATTTCTAAATCTAATATATAATATATAAAGTAGAGTCTATGTATGTATGTTTGTTTGTTTGTCCGCCATACAAATCTGTACCGGGCATCCAATCGCCACCAAACTGGAGATGGGGCTCCTTTGTGACCAGGAGGAGGTCATGGGGTATGTTTGATTGGAACAAATGTTGATGCTGAAGGGCAGGGGCACCTTTTCACCAACACAGCGTTCGGCACATGTCCCTGTACTTATCACCGACAAGATGGCCGCACGTTGCAACAGACGTTCACGGCGGCACGTTTGGTCCCTGTGCGTCGCCCTTTACCCATGTTTCTTTAAATTGCCAAGAGATGGCGGAAGTGTCCAAGTATGAGAAGGCCGACCGCTTTGATTGGGTGAAGGGTAACTGCCGTATGGATGTAAAACGTGAATGACCCAGTAAGCGTGACCGGCTGACACACCTGCGTTTCCGCGGGTCACACTCCCACACGCACTGATAGTGCTGTATTTCATTCACCCACCTCCGTTATATGGCAGCACGTTTGAACAGAGACTCGCCTTAAAAAGACGGCATCCTTCCCCTGCCATTTTCCCCACACGCAGCACCGGTTGTATGTCACTTCTCTCTGTAGTTACCATCGCCAACGTCCGCTAGATGGCATCACGGTTCAACACAGTCGCTCCTTACAAACAGAGCACCCCTACCCGCCATTTTTCCCATTACGGTTTCACTGCTACTCTTTGTCACTGGCTTTCCGTATCTGTGCTGCTATTTGCTCGCTTTCTGACTCCCAGTACAATTTCAGTGTTAACTGGTGCTATTTGTTCACTTTCTGACATATTGTAAATAACGTAAATTCATCTCACTGTGCTGCCTATTCCGTACGTAATACTGTGTAACACATTATAATTGTCCTGCTTTTCACCAATATACCCATAACACCAAAAAAAAGACGTAGAATTGGAAGGTCCACTTCAGATGCCATAAGAAAGTCTATTTCAAGGGCGTCCGAAACGCCACAGCAGACAGAATCCAGAGTGGAGGAACTTGCAATAAAATGTCAATCAGAAAATTGTTTCTTCCATTTCTATGTTCTGTTTCTTTCATTTGGGAAATTCACCGGTTATAGATTGCTAGTGTCTTATAAATGTGAAAATCACGCTACTGTGCTTTTCTGAATGTAGAATGAAAGCAAAATAATCCCAGCTAATTAAATGCGATCAGTGCTGTCAGTTGTTGGAACAAAAACCTGCAGCCACAGTGTGCCCCCCAGGACCGAGGTTGGGAAACACTGGTGTATAATGTAATGATCGGTGACTGCACATTTGCAGCTCTTTGACCTTTTCTTGGACAAGCAGCATTAGATGACTGATGTTATAACCCTGGCTTTTCTCTCTTTTTCTCCCCTAATGCAGGCCGTTTACTTCTACTATTGACACGGGAATAACTTGCAGTACTTATTTTATTCTGAGCCCAGGAAAGAGACCTACAAAATACTCTTCTCTCAAGAGGCAGATATGGAGCAGTATCTCTAAGGTAGCAGCCAACAAAAAAAGCAATGAACGTTCAGAGAGATGGCATTTTAAAGTTCAAATGTGCCGTTGCTGTGCACATTTTAGATTTGTAATGTGTTTTATTTGTTCAGTGTTGTACTTCAGGAGTATCGAACACAGCCCCGGGAGGAGGCCACGTCTAATTAGAAGACGAGATAATCCACTCCAAAACTTGGCGCTTAATAATTCTGCTTCTCACTGCCATAAGGACAAGCATTTTTCAAGTCAAAAGTTATTTCTTCACAATTAATTGTATATGCAGTGGTGCTAGAAAGTTTTGAAATTTCTCAATCTTATGTGTATGTTACAGCCAAAACCTGAAATCGGGAAATGGCCAGTGTCGCTGTCAGTTGACCAGCCGATGTCCGATCTTTTCCTCGATTTCGGGATTTGGCCAGCCAGTTTGCGAAATGGTATGGGGCGATCGACCAAAGTCAGAAGATAAAAAGCATGAGCAGCAATTTGTTGCGCACTTAGTAGTGCAATTGCATCGAGTGTAGCCTTGGAGGCTCTTGTTCAGAAAGCGGACACCATTTGGTTGTTTCACAATAATTAGGATTACAGTAGGTATATAAGTAGATTTCACATTTCTGTTATCATTTTAGCCCTAAAATAGTGACAACATCAGGGACCCATTTTATTGACCTTAAGGTTAGTGTTTGGGCGAGGGGAAGGCCGTCTCAAGTGGCGTCCGCTTTCTGAACAGGACCCGCCATGAGCAGTTTCTCGTGCAGAATCGCTTCCGAATCTGCATCTGAAAGTTTTTAAGCATCTTTGCACCTTGAGCAGGACAGTCTTACATCAACGCATCGAATTTTGGCCAGGGAGTTCTCGCCACTTCACGAAATGGCCGGCCAAAGTAGCATATACGCCAGTCATTTCTAGTAAATCGGACTTTGGCCACACCTCTCGGCCAAAATGCGAAATGGTCCGCCAAATCGGGAACTGGCCGAACATATATACAGTGGAACCTCGGGTCACGATGGTAATTCTTTCCAAAACTCTGGTTGCAACCTGATTTCGTCGTGACCCAAAGTAATTTCCCCCATAGGACTGTATGTAAATACAATTAATCTGTTCCAGACCGTACAAACTGTATGTAAATCATTTTTTAAAGATTTTTAAGCACGAATATAGTTAATTATACCATAGAATGTACAGCATAATCGTAAACTAAATGTAAAAACGTTGAATAACACTGAGAAAACCTTGAACAGAGAAAAGGAACATTGCAAGAATTCACGCTACAGCCTTACAAACCGCTCGCTGTAAACACTTTTTTTAATGAGTTTTAAGCACAGGGAAAAACATGAACATTTGAAAAATCCGTAATTTAATAAACCACCAAAAAAAAGTAACATTGCAATAATGCACGCTACGAACCGATTGCTGTAAACAGAAGTGGAGGTTAAAATCCAATAGAAAAAATTCTTCATTAAGTACAACGAGGTTAAAACAATGCTGGAAGCAGTCTCTTTAAAAACAGTCTCGGTGTATTCTTTAACTGCCTTCTTGGCCTTACGCGGCCAGCCGTCTCTCTCTCTCTCTCTGCACAGGGAGAGACTGAACACGTGCGGAAATCATCGACGCGTACGAACCGGAAGGGAAATTGGCTTGTTTGTCACCTGAGTGTGTGGCCGTGAACAGATGCAAAAGTTGGGCAAACTTTTTGGTCGTAACCCGATTTGTACATGTTCAGAGACGTTCATGACTAGCGGTTCCACTGTACCAGGAACGGCGTGAATCCACTTGACTTGGGAATTCCTAGTTTTCCTCCTCTTTCTCTGTGCGTTTGCCATTCGTTTACTCAGAGGTTGATGCACTTGCCGTTTCCTGAGCAGCTCTTCTTTTCTTCACCCTTGCGGCCCGCTTCTTCTCTTCTTCCGTCGGCATCTTTTCTCGTTAAACCTGATCCCTGTTTGTGTTGACATTAGTACGTTTTCCTTAATTTTTCACTTAAGCTGGCACTCAAGTGTTCAATCTTCCTCAAGAATAATTTAAGATATGAAGAGGTAGAGGAAGTGATGGCGAAGGTGGTAGGGAATGAGAACGGCGGCCGCCCACTGCCAAGAGTTCGTTCTGCAATGAAATAAAAAAAGGAATACTTCCAAAACTCCTTGCTTTTAATTTAAAGCTGTGGTGCAGAGTTTCAGCGTAGTGCATGTCTACCAAATTTCAGGCTACAGGTTATTTGATTTTTGACCTTTGCCTTCCTGCTTTGACCTTTGACCTTGGAGGTCAATCATCACCCCGAAAGCGGACAGTAGACGTCACGTAGTGTATGTGTACCAAATTTCAGGTCAGTAGGTGAATCGAGATGCAGGTGATTTAAAATCCTGGACAGACAAACAGACAGCCACGATAGCGTATTATAGAAGACGATATGACTTAAACCGTGGCGTGTCATTTCAATTTCTAACCCACTTAATGCAGACCAGGGTCACACTTTTTGGTGTGGCCTATCCCAGCTAGCAGAAGGCACAAGGCCATCACAGGGTGGACACACACACACACACACACACACACACACACACACACACACGGGCCAATTTAGCCTCATCAGTTCACCTAACCAGCATGTCTCTGGACAAGGGGGATAAACTGGAAAAGACACAATAAGATTTTTCCATTAACTACTAAAGCTAGAGAAGCAAATGACATAAAAACCTGATCCTTGTTAAATACAACTTTTTTTTTCAGAAGCTGTTTAAATAGCTAAATACATAAATTGGTTGATGCATTAAATATAATAAGATAATTAAATAAATATACACACACACACTCTCACGAGTGTATAGTCGTGGCCAGAGATTCTGAGGATGACCCAAATGTTGGTTTTCACAAAGTCTGCTGCTTCAGTGTTTTTAGATCTTCCTGTCAGATGTTGCTCTGGTACACTGAAGTAGAATCACAAGAAGTTACAAAGGCTTTTATCGACAATGACATGAGGTTTATGTGCAGAGACCATATTTGCAGTGTTGGCCCTTCCTTTTTCAAGACCTCTGCAATTGACCCTGGCATGCTGTCTGACAACTTCTGGGCCAAATCCTGACTGATGGCCACCCATTCTTGCATCATCAGAATTGTTGGGTTTTTGTTTGTCCACCTGCCTCCTGAGAATTGACCACAAGTTCTCAATGGGATTAAGGTCTGGGGAGTTTCCTGGCCGGCCATCCATCTATCCATCCTCAACCCGCTATATCCTAACTACAGGGTCACGGGGGGTCTGCTGGAGTCAATCCCAGCCAACACAGGGCACAAGGCAGGAAACAAACCCCGGGCAGGGCACCAGCCTAACACAGGGCGCACACACTCACACACTAAGGACAATTTAGAATCGCCAATGCACCTAACCTGCATGTCTTTGGATTGTGGGAGGAAACTCACGCAGACACGGAGAGAACATGCAAACTCCATGCTGGGAGAACCCGGGAATCGAACCCAAGTCTCCTAACTTGTGAGGCAGCAGCGCTACCCACTGTGCCACCGTGCCACCCCTGTTTCCTGGCCATGGACCCCAAATTTCGATGTTTTGTTCCCTGAGCCACTTAGTTCTCCCTTTTGCGCTACGGCCCAGTGCTCCATCATGTTGGTCACCAAACTGTTGTTGGATGGTTGGGAGAAGTCGCTCTCGGTTGATGTTTTGATCCCATTCTTTATTCATGGCTGTGTTCTTAGGCCAAATTGTTAGTGAGCCCACTGCCTTGGCTGACATGAATGGTCTCAGTATTCTTTACTGTTGGCATCAAACAGGACTGATGGTAGCGCCGCTCACCTTTGCTTTTTTTCCCGGATGCTCCAAACAATCGGAAAGGGGATTCCTCAAAGAAGTCCTCGGCAGTCCAATCCCAGAATATCAGTCTGCCCCTGATGTTTTTCTTATCTTCTTTGCTGCCACTTTTGGTCATCCTCCAAAAGTCTTGTGCCTCACTCACACCTGCCTACTGCCATTCCTGAGCAAGCTCTGCATTGGCAGTGCCCATTGATAAATCAACTTTAGGAGACGTTCCTGGCACTTCCTGGACTTTCTTGGGTGCCCCGACACCTTCTTCGTTTCTCTATTGTAACTCAATCAGCATGACAGAGTGACCTCCGGCCTTGTCCTTGTCGACACTCTCACCTGTGTGAACGAGAGGATCATTGATATAACGTCGGCAGGTCCTTTTGTGGCAGGGCTGACATGCAGTAGTTTTTTGGGATGAACTTCATTTTCATGGCAAAGAGGGACTTTGCAATCAATTACAGTTCATCTGATCCCTACAGAACATTCTGGAGTAGATGCAAATTGCCCTCATAAAAACAGATGCAGCACACTTTGTGAAAATACATATTTGTGTCATTCTCAAAACTTTTGGCCACAACTGTACAGAAGTATTGCTGTTGGTATAAAGGACCCTCCAGTTGCGTTTCTTGACACACTTGTGCTGAATAATTAGTTGACTGAAAGTCCTCATTGTTGGCGTGTCACACAGAGGATGTGCAGTGTTGTTCATAGTGACATTCAGTTTTGACTACATTCTCTTCTTCCATGACCTCCAGGGGGGCACAGCGTGTGTCCCATAACTGAGCCTGCCCTTTAATTCAGCTCATTGATTCGAGGGGTCTCTCTTGAATTGACGCTACCAGCCCAGCACACTACAACAGAGAAGATCGCACTAGCCATCACAGAGTTTCTGCCAGAAGGGATCCTACTCCGTTGGGCCTTTGAGCCAAGGTTCACAACCCGAAAATCACTCCAGGGGTAATGGCTGTAAAATGGCTGACTCTGCACTGTGACCCCTAAAAAGTCATGCAAAAAGACAAATCAAATCAAATACAAAAAATAAAAATGACGTGAAGGATATCGCTCAGTCTCCTACGAAAAAAGTTTTATTAATATTTGAACGCCTGCTCCTCTGACTTGAATTTTAATGCTAGGATGGGTTAGGTCTTTGTTTTTAGATTTGCTTCGTTAAAAACAAATTTTATATGGAAAATTAATATATACCATGACTGAGAAACAATAACTCTGTGATGGCCAGTGTGGTGTGCTGGGCTGATAACATCACTTCAAGAGAGCACCGCCGAGTCAAGGAGCTACATAGAGGGGCAGAATCAGTGATGGGAGGTCGTAGCAAATGAGAGAACTAAAATAAAAGTGAGTGTCATTATCAACAACGCTGCACATCCTCTCTCCGACCCAATGACACTGAGGACTTTCAGCCGACGCATCAGGGACAGAAGTGTGTCAAGAAACGCAACCGGGGGTCCTTTATAGCAACAGCAATATGCCTGTACAGCACCTCAACTGGGGCTGGGACTGCCAAGTCAGAACTTTTCTTACTTTTGTAGTCATTCTGGTGTGTTCAGGTCAAAGTGTGCACATATTTATTTATATACCTATTTATGTATTTTTTTAAGTAGCTTCTTAAAAAGTTAAATTTCCCTGTGGGGACAAATACAAATCTGTCAATAAAAGTAACAGTCCAACGAGAGACCCCTACGGGAATCCACTGATGACCTCACTCATCTTGATTAGTGTTTAACTGACTTCTTCTTCTTCTTTCGGCTGCTCTCGTTAGGGGTCGCCAGAGCAAATCATCTTCTTCCATATCTTTCTGTCCTCATCATCTTGTTCTGTCACACCCGTCACCTGCATGTCCTCTCTCACCACATCCATAAACCTTCTCTTAGGCCTTCCTCTTTTCCTCTTCCCTGGCAGCCCTATCCTTAGCATTCTTCTCCCAATATACTCAGCATCTCTCCTCTGCACATGTCCAAACCAACGCAATTTCGCCTCTCTGACTTTGTCTCCCAACTGTCCAACTTGAGCTGACCCTCTAACGTCCTCATTTCTAATCCTGTCCATCCTCGTCACACTCAATGCAAATCTTAGCATCTCCAGCTCTGTCTCCTGTGCCACCATCTCTAACCCATATAACATAGCTGGTCTCACTACCGCCCTGTAGACCTTCCCTTTCACTCTTGCTGATACCTGTCTGTCACAAATCACTCCTGTCACTCTTCTCCAGCCACTCCACCCTGCCTGCACTCTCTTCTTCACTTCTCTTCCACACTCCCCGTTATTCTGCACTGTTGATCCCAAGTATTTAAACTCCTCCACCTTCGCCAACTCAACTCCCCTCATCCTCACCATTCCACTGACCTCCCTCTCATTCACACACATGTATTCTGTCTTGGTAGTCCTACTGACCTTCATTCCTCTCCTTTCATATCTCCACCTCTCTAGGGTCTCCTCCACCTGCTCCCTACTATCGCTACAGATCACAGTGTTGTCATCAGCGGACATCACAGTCCACGGGGACTCCTGTCTAATCTCATCTGTCAGCCTGTCCATCACCATTATAATTAAGAAAGGGCTCAGAGTTGATCCCTGGTGTAATCCCACCTCTGTCACTCCTACCACAGACCTCACCACTGTCACCCTTCCCTCGTACATATCCTGTGCCACTCTTACATACTTCTCTGCCACTCCCGACTTCCTCATACAGTGTTTAACTGACTTATGGGAATCAAAACTTTGTGTGTTTCTCTTTTTCAAGTCTCTTCTTCTGGTCCTTTATTTTAAAATCCTCTGTCACCTTCACTGTGTCAGAACAAGCATATCTTGGGAATTTTATTGCATCTTAAACTTATAAAGTCAGTCTTCCATTTTTGCGGATGATTGACTGTTAATGTCAGAGCCTGAAGGTAGCGGTTAGGGGGCTGGCTGACTGGGGTGAGGCCTTATCTTAACCAGTTGCTTTTGTTCTTTGTTTTTTTGGAGGCCTGTCATTCGTTCTTTATTTTGTATGCTGCAAATTAAAGAAACCGTCGTATTCATGTTTGAACCCGTGTCCTGCTGACTTCCATTTTAATAAAGTAAAACCTTGGACTGCGAGTAACTTAGTTTGTGAGCGTTTTGCAAGATGAGCTAATTTTTTTAATAAATGTTAACTTGATAAACGAGTGAGGTCTTGCAAAACGAGTAGTCCATATACACTTTGTCGGGAAAGCGTCACGTTATCACAACTGAGCTGATGGTTCTTTTCTTTCTCTCGCTGCAGGATTGTGGGTAATCGTCTGCCATGCTCGGTCTCGGTCATATATAGTCAACATCCGTACGAGCGTATACTGTTTACTATAGCGTGGTGGCCACGTGTGTCTGCTGCAACGTGCGAATCCCTGTCTTGCACCCCAAAATACAAGGTTGACTATCAATACTTTAGCAAAACCAGCTTTATTCTGTTTGAAACAGAAACACCAACGACATTTATTTCTATAGCACATTTTCTTACAAATAATGTAGCTCAAAGTGCTTTACATGATGAAGAAAAGAGAAAAAAGACAAAATAAATTAAAATAAGACAAAACTCATTAACATAGAATAAAAGTAAGGTCCGATGGCCAGGGAGGACAGAAAAAACAAAAAAAAAACTCCAGACGGCTGGAGAAAAAAAATAAAATCTGCAGGGGTACTCGGGCCACGAAACAGCACGGCCATTTTTTGTAGTGAGATCTGCCACTCTCCTATACTCAGACACAGAAATCCGGCAGGGTCGTGGCCAGTTTAGTGGCCAAGTAATACTGTGCCCTTGCATTTATCATGTTCCTTACATCACCCATCGACGGCGGGCGCTCATAGAGCCACCGTGATCTTTTCGGATTCCCTTTTACGGCAAACTGCTGCAGTGCTGGGAGCCTGCAGTTGCTTTGGGACACTTTTCTGCATGTTGTCCTGTTGGATCCCAAAAGAGTTTAGAATCCTTACGGTGCGTAAAGCATTTTTTTAAAATTTCGTGTCCGAGTGTAGTGACTCTTCAGGCAAAAGCAACTGTCATTGGATAGGTACCTTGTTAAAGTCGCAAAAAAAGAAAAAGATTCCAGTGAGCCAGCAGATAGCAGGGATTCCATTAGTTAGAGTGAAAGTCGTCCTACACGATAACCTTCCTCCTCTCGTCTCTCTCTGTCTCGTCTCCCTCGCACCAGCCATGATTCTTTTCAAAGGTAAAGTGCAGGTTCATTTGTTTATATATTTTTTACTTTATATTTTGTATTAATCATTTTTATATGAATATCTTTGGGTTGTTGAATGAATCACCTGAGTTTTCATGATTTCGTACGGGGAAATTCACTTTGAAATACGAGTGCTTTGGATTACAAGCATGTTTCCGGAATGAATTACAGTGGTGCTTGAAAGTTTGTGAACCCTTTAGAATTTTCTCTATTTCTGCATAAATATGACCTCAAACATCATCAGATTTTCACTCAAGTCCTAAAAGTAGATAAAGAGAAACCAGTTAAACAAATGAGACAAAAATATTATACTTGGTCAATTATTTATTAAGGAAAATGATCAAATATTAGTGAGTGGCAGAAGTATGTGAACCTCACGGAGTAGCAGTTAGTTTGAAGGTGAAATTCGAGTCAATGGGATGCCAGTCAGGTGTGAGTGGGCACCCTGTGTTATTTAAAGAACAGGATCTATCAAAGTCTGCTCTTCACAACACATGTCTGTGGAAGTGTATCATGGCACAGACAAAGGAGATTTCTGAGGACCTCACAAAAAGAGTTGTTGATGCTCATCAGGCTGGAAAATGTTACAAAACCATCTCTAAAGAGTTTGGACTCCACCAATCCACAGTCAGACAGATTGTGTACAAATGGAGGAAATGCAAGACCATTGTTACCCTCCCCAGGAGTGGTCGACCACCAAAGATCACTCCAAGAGCAAGGCGAGGTCACAAAAGACCCCAGGGTCACTTCTAAGCAACTGAAGGCCTCTCTCACATTGGCTGATGTTCATGTCCATGAGTCCACCATCAGGAGAACACTGAACAACAATGGTGTGCATGGCAGGGCTGCAAGGAGAAAGCCACTGCTCTTCAAAAAAAACATGGCTGCTCGTCTGCAGTTTGCTAAAGATCAAACCAGAAGGCTATTGGAAGAATGTTTTGTGGACGGATGAGACCAAAATAGAACTTTTTGGTTTAAATGAAAAGCGTTATGTTTGGAGAAAGGAAAACACTGCATTCCAGCATAAGAACCTCATCCCATCTGTGAAACATACTGGTGGTGATAGTATCAGGGTTTGGGCCTGTTTTGCTGCATCTGGGCCAGGAAGGCTTGCCTTCATTGATGGAACAATGAATTCTGATTTATATCAGAGAATTTAAAGGAAAATGTCAGGACATCTGTCCATGAAGTGAATCTGAAGAGAAGGTGGGTCATGCAGCAAGACAACGACCCTAAGCACACAAGTCGTTCTACCAAAGAATGGTTAAAGAAGAATAAAGTGAATGTTCTGGAATGGCCAAGTCAAAGTCCTGACCTTAATCCAATCGAAATGTTGTGGAAGGACCTGAAGCGAGCAGTTCATGTGAGGAAACCCACCAACATCCCAGAGTTGAAGCTGTTCTGTACGGAGGAATGGGCGAAAAATCCTCCAAGCCGGTGTGCAGGAATGATCAGAAGTTACCGGAAATGTTTAGTAAGGGGGGTCACAGCAGATACTGAAGGCAAAGCTTCACATACTTTTGCCACTCACTAATATGTCATATTCGATCATTTAAATCGATCAAGAAATAAATGACCAAGTATTATAATTTTGTCTGATTTGTTTAACTGGTTTATCTTTTCTACTTTTAGGACTTGAGTGAAAATCTTATGATGTTTAAGGTCATATTGATGCAGAAATATAGAAAATTCTAAAGGGTTCACAAACTTTCAAGCACCACTGTATACTCTCCAACCAAGGCACCACTGTACTAGAATAGGAGAGGTCTTTGTTTTTACATTTACTTCTTTAATAACATGTTTTATATGGCAAAGTCATATATATATATATACCATAATTGAGAAGAAATAACTTTGACTTGAAAAATAGCAGACCTCCCCTTTGATGTCTCCACGTAACTTTACATTGGCTTTGCTGATAGCAGATGCGTTTTGTGGTCACCCATTTTGGCACACAGGAGTTCATTCTGGCTCTTCAGTGTGCTTTTTAAGATGGCAGATTCGATTATATTCCATTTGTTTTTGTCTCATGTGCTCCCTTTGAATATTTAACATTAGAATATAATTTAAAGAAAGCATGCAGTCTGTTTAAATGTTTTGGGCCACAGAAAGCAAATGCAAGCAGACTAGAAGTGACTCCTAAGCAATTACTTGCAGTTTGTGACATTTTGCACAAAATTTAAAGGAGTCGCTTCTAGGAAGCCAGTATTGATTTTTTTTTTTATTAAAATGTGGAAATTGACAAATGATAGTCCAGATTAAATAAATTAAAATAAAGAATCAGCCTGAAATAAAAACCCATGAACAGTACGTGCCTCCTGGAGCTGAGTTGGACACTCTGTCGAGTTGTACATTAAGATGAATCAAACTGTTGGTGGGCGTAAGCCTGAGTGGGTTTGCAGTGATGGGCTCGGACCCTTTCAAGTTTTCTTTCCAGCCTTGCCCCCAGTATTTCCACGATACGTTTCACCCTCTGCAATTCTGAATTGCATTAAGCCAGTTGTGAGAATGTACACGCGCCGGGCACTTTATTAGGTACACCTTGCTATCCTTAGGTTGGACCCCCTTTTCCCTTAATTCTTCATGGCACAGACCCAACAAGGTGCTGGAAACATCCATCCATTATCTAACCCGCTATATCCTAACTACAGGGTCACGGGGGTCTGCTGGAGCCAATCACAGCCAGCACAGGGTGCAAGGCAGGAAACAAACCCCGGGCAGGGTGTCAGCCCACTGCAGGGCACACACACCCCAGGGACAATTTAGAATCGCCAGTCCACCTAACCTGCATGTCTTTGGACTGTGGGAGGAAACCCACGCAGACACGGGGAGAACATGTAAACTCCAGGCAGGGAGGATCCGGGAAGCAAACCCGGGTCTTCTGGAAACATTCCTCAGGGATTGTGGTCCATATTGACTTGACCGCATCACGCAGTTGCTGCAGATTTCCATGGCGTGAATCTCCCGTTCCACCACATCCCAAAGGTGGTCTACTGGATTGAGATCTGGTGACCGTGGTGGATGCCATTGGAGTCCATTGAACTCATTGTCATGTTCAAGAAACCAGTTGAAGATGGTCAGAGCTTTGTGACATAGCGCAACACCAACAACATTCATTTCTGTCGCACATTTTCATACAAGTGATGTAGCTCAAAGTGCTTTACAGGATGAAGAAAGAGAAAAAAGACAAAATATAAAAATACAATTAGGCAATACTAATTAACATTGAATTAAGGTATGGTCCAATAGCCAGTAGGACAGAAAAAAAAAATACTCCAGATGGCTGGAGAAAAAAAAAAAATCTGCAGGGGTCCTGAGGCCACAGGACCACCCAGCCACCACTAGGCATTCTACCTTACATCAATGATCTCAATTAGTCCTCCTGGTTTTCAGGCTTCACATGGAAGAACTTGATGATGATGACGGTCATGTGGACCTCTGGCCTTCAATCCATCAATGGAGGGACTGCACGGTGCCCTGATCAGGTGGTGGAGGCCGAGATCACCACCACAGAAAACCGGAAAAAAAATAGCAGAGAAAGTAGGGGTTAGTACGGAATGTGGAGCCACGAAAAGGTAAAAATGATAATTCAACACGTATACAGAATATCAGAGTTAAACTAAAATGAGGCTATGAGAAGCCATGTTAACATAATGGGTTTTTAACAGTTTTTTAAAGTGCTCCACCATATTAGCCTGGCGAATTTCTATCGGTAAACTCGTATTCCAGATTTGAGGTGCCTAACAGCAGAAGGCCGTCCGCCTCACCACTTCTTTTAAGTTTAGCCCTTGGAATTCTAAGCAGACCCTAATTTAAAGATCTAAGATCTATTATGGCATGTTACGTTGCTGGAAAGGCAGCGTGTTGGTGCAGTGGTGGCACTGCTGCCTCGCAGTTAGGAGACCCGTCAGGGTTCGCTTCCCGGGTCCTCCCTGCGTGGAGTTTGCATGTTCTCCTCGTGTCTGCGTGGGTTTCCTCTCACCGTCCAAAGACATGCATGTTAGGTGCATTGGCCATCCTAAATTGTCCCGTGTGGGTGTGGGTGTGTGTGTGTGCCCTGCGGTGGGCTGGCACCCTGTCCGGGGTTTGTTCCTGTGCTGGCTGGGATTGGCTCCAGCAGACACCCGTGACCCTGTGGTAGGATAGAGCAGGTTGGAAAATGACTGACTGACTGACCTTGCTGGAAGTAGCCATCAGAAAAGATGGGGGACACTGCAGCCATAAAGAGATGGACGAGGTCAGCAACAACACTCAGGTAGGCTGTGGCATTTAAACTATGTTCAGTTGGTACTAAGGGGCCTAAAGTGTACCAAGAAAATATCTCCTACGAACATCACACCTGATAGATGCTTTCATGTTGTTGATACCAAATTCTGACTTTACCATCCGAATGTCACAGCAGAAATCGAGGTTCATCAGACCAGGCAACATTTTTCCAATCTTCAACTGTAAAATTTGGATGAGCCCGTGTGAATTGTACCCTCAGTTGCCAGTTCTTAGCTGACAGAGAGTGGCACCCGGTGTGGTCTCCTGCTGCTGTAGCCCACCTGCTTCAAGGTTTGATGTGTTGTGCGATCAGAGCTGCTCTTCTGCATACCTCGGTTGTAACGCGTGCTTATTTGAGTTACTGTCGCCTTTCTATCTGTTCTGATCAGTCTGGCGATTCTCCTTTGACTTCTGGTGTCAACAAGGCGTTTCCACCCAGAGAAGATAGATAGATAGATACTTTATTAATCCCAAGGGGAAATTCACATACTCCAGCAGCAGCATACTGATAAAAACAATATTAAATTAAAAGAGTGATAACAATGCCGGTATAACAGACAATAACTTTGTATAATGTTAACGTTTACCCCCTGAGTCGCATAGTGTGGGGTCTCCTCAGTCTGTCGCTGAAGCTGCTCCTTTGTCTGGAGATGATCCCGTTCAGTGGATTCTCCATGATTGACAGAAGTCTGCTCAGTGCCCGTCGCTCTGCCACGGATGTCAAACTGTCCAGCTCTGTGCCTACAATAGAGCCTGCCTTCCTCACCAGTTTGTCCAGGCGTGAGGTGTCCCTCTTCTTTATGCTGCCTCCCCAGTACACCACCGCATAGAAGAGGGCGCTCGCCACAACCATCTGACAGAACATCTGCAGCATCTTATTGCTGATGTTGAAGGACGCCAGCCTTCTAAGGAAGTATAGAGAACTGCCGTTCACTGGATATTTTCCCTTTTATGGACCACTCTCTGTAAACCCTAGAGATGGCTGTGCATGAAAATCCCCAGCAGTTTCTGAAATACTCCGACCAGGTCATCTGGCACTCACAACCATGCCACCACGTTCAGAGTCACTTCGGTCCCCTTTCTTTCCCATCCTGATACTCAGTTTGAACTTCAGCAGGTTGTCATGACAATATCTACTGGCCGAAATGCATCGCGTTACTGCCATGTGATTGGCTGGTTAGATATTGGCGTTTAAGAAGCAGTTGAACAGGTGTACCTAATAAAGTGGCCAGTGAGTGTAGGCATTTCGTGTTATTGTAGATTATTACAAAAAAGATGCAGCAGCTCTAAGAAAGTCCAGCGCAGAGCGATTTGACTGAGAGGTATGGAGTTAGGTGGAAAGAGTGATGGAGTTGAACCTTAACAGTATTAAGGTGAACCAGGGGCTGAAATCCACAAAAAGGCCACCTGCACAATATAGGAACAGAGTTTTACCAGGACAGACCGTTTATGAATGCATTGAGAAGCTCAAAAGTGGTCGGACAAATCTTAATCACAAAAAAGGGGAGGGATGCCCATCCACGTCAGGTACCACCAACAACAACATTGAGCAAGTCTGTACCATTATTTTGCTGAACAGACTAGGATTTCAGGCCCTGGTACGCTTTCTGCCTATAAAACGTGGATCTGTGCTTACTGTTTTTCTTTGGTGCAAATTGTGACCATGTTTAATTCTAGAAAACGGCAAGAGAAGCTGAGTGATTACGGTCAAAACTTGACTTCAGTTACCACAGAAACACAATATGTCTGCATGTGAATGAGCAGATCTATACAGCTGACCATCACAAAAGTGTGAACAATTATTGACAATTATTAAAACTACTACTATTTTTCCCTCATTGCTATCAAATTTGCGGATACATGAAGAACAAAGTGGGTTGGAGCAAACAACAACATTTATTTCTATAGCACATTTTCATACAAATGATCTAGCTCAAAGTGCTTTACAGGATGAAGAAAGAGAAAAAACACAAAATATAAAAATAACATCAGGCAACTGTGACGATGCGGGTTCGCTCCATGCTCCCATTCAGCTTCTTGGGAGCCCTTGAACCCGACATCGTCGGTAATGTGACCAATGAGCTAGACAGTGAGGCACAACAAGGCAAGGGGATGGTGCAAAAATGTAAAGTGCTTTTATTAAAACAGCAAAACTCACAAGAGTGTTCAAATTAATAGTGCAGTGTCTCAAATCTTCAAATAAATGATTCATAAAAACAAGTGAAAGGTGGGGGTTAAAATCCAATAGGAAAAATAAATCCAACAACGAGGTTAAAACAATGGCTGGATGCTATCTTTTTAAAATCAACTCGGTGCCTTTCTACTGGTGACTGCCCTGCTTTTCCCATCCAGGCTAATGCACCATGGGAGTCACCCTACATGCAGCTGACCACCTTCTGCTCGACTGGTCTGGTGGCCTCCCGATCTCTGGCTTCATTCAGCCCCTACCAGACCGAGACTTGGCTTCCCCCAATGGCCAGGGTGCTCACGCTGGGGATTCTGCTCCAAATCTCACACTCCCGCTGACTTCTCCCAGTCACTCCTGCTCCAAACAAGTGCTCAGCAAGAGCGACCGCTACCGTCGACCCTCGGGCGCCTGCCAAACACCCCACTCGGGCTCGCCTCTCCCATCTGCACGCATACACCTGCGAGTCTGCTCGCTCACTCTCCTTCTCTCTCTCTCTCTCTGTCTCGCTCTCTCTCTCTCTCTCTCTCTCTCCTCTCTCCTCTCTCTCTCTCTCTGTCTCGCTCGCTCTCCTTCTCTCTCTCTCTCTCTCTGTCTCGCTCGCTCACTCTCCTTCTCTCTCCCTCTCTTTCTCTCTCGCTCCTCTCTCTCTCTCTCTTCTTCTCTCTCCCTCTCTTTCTCTCTCTCTCTGTCTCGCTTGCTCTCCTTCTCTCTCCCTCTCTTTCTCTCCTTCTCTCTCCCTCTCTGTCTCTCTCACTCGCGCTCTCCCTATCTCTCTCTTACATACCGGCTTTCTCCTCGCTGCTTCCCGCCTTCTTCCTTACTCATGACCTCCGTCCGTTTTTTATTCTTTTCCTTTTTTTTCCTCCTAGCCGCCTCTCGCTTCTATTTATTACGGGGACGTGGATCAGATGTGGCAATTAGCAGCTCCCGGCACCGATTACGGATGCGGACGACTCCTCACCTGTGCACTTAAGTGAGGACCATCCACATCACGCATCACCAGGGAACTACTCCTGCTACATATACCAAGCCCCCTCGCTAAGCCGCGAGTACGGCGATTATCTATTTACAAAAGTGGCCTTTTTGACGTGCACTGTGGACCCGCTACACCACAGCAACACCAATTAACATAGAATTAAGGTAAGGTCCGATGGCCAGGGAGGACAGGAAAAACAAAAAAAAATTCCAGACGGCTGAAGAAAAAATAAAACAAAATGTGCGGGGGTTCTGAGGCCACGAGACCACCCCAATCAGTCCTCATGGTATTCAGGGTTCTCATGGAAGAACTTGATGATGACGGTCACGTGGACTTCTGGCCTTTAATCCTTCAATGTAGGGACATCACGGTGCTTTGATCTGGTGGTGGTGGTGCAGGTCGCCACCACAGAAAACCGGAACAAGAACAGCAGAGAGAGTACGGATTACGGAGCCACCATGAATGATAATGACAATTAAGTAATCTGATTAATATTGGATTTAAAATTCAGGTCAGAGTCAATAGTTACCCCTAAATTCTTTACCTCCGTCTTGAATTTTAATCCTAATGCAAGTTTATTTCTAATACCCTCATTATATCCATTTTTGACAATCACTAAAATTTCTGGTTTCTTCTTATTTAGTTTGAGAAAATTACTACTCATTCATTCAGAAACACAAGTAAGGCATTGGGGATCAGTGAACCAAGAGAGTCGGGGTCATCAGGTGCCATTGATAAATACAGTTGGGTGTCGTCAGCATAGCTGTGGTGGCTCACATTACGTCCCAAGATAATCATGGAGCATGGAGATCGAAAAGAGCAGCGGACCCAGGACAGTGACTTTAACATGCTAACTGGAGACTGACTAGATGTTAAATGGCTGAATCAGAATAAACCAAAAAAATGCACAAATGTAATAATGATAATAATAATAACCTGCTTATGAAGGATACAATAACACAAAAAGATAAGCGGTACCTAACGACTAGGTGATATTTTGAAACATAAATCAGTATATTTAATTAAATCAAAGCAAAGTGTACAATAAAGAAATAACACAATATAACAAGGAGTTGTTTAAATAAGGCATGGCATACATATCAAAACGCAACAGAGCTGGAGGTAGCAGAGTTAAAGATGCTAAGATTTGCATTGGGTGTGATGAGGATGGACAGGATTAGAAAGGAGGACATTAGAGGGTCAGCTCAGGTGGGACGGTGGGGAGACAGTCAGAGAGGCGAGATTGTGTTGCTTTGGACATGTGCAGAGGAGAGATGCTGAGTATAGGGTGCTAAGGATGGAGCTGACAGGCAAGAGGAGAAGAAGAAGGCCTTAAAGATGTGTTGAGAGAGGACATGCAGGTGATGGGTGTGACAGAGCAGGATGACGAGGACAGAAAGATATGGAAGAAGATGATCCGCTGTGGTGACCCCTAACGGGGGCGGTCGACAGAAGGAGAGAGAATATATATCAAAACACAACAGACAAATAATTTAAATGAAATATATTTATACAAGAATAGAATATCTGAATACAAAATATAAGGTGTGAAAGCTAGGTGGCACTGTTGCCTCTTTAAACCCAACTGACAGACACTCAGGACACTGGGTAAAAGCACTAAGAAGATATTTACTAAAATATGTATTCTTTCACAGAGCCCTTCAAGCACCACTGCCACCAGTAGACAATTCAATAAACACAATAATATTCACAATTCTATCCTACACACCTCCCAGCAAGCTTTGCCCACCCAACTCTGACTCGCCTGCTGGATTCACAGAAGTCCTTTATACAGTCATATGAAAATGTTTGGGACCCCCTCTCAGCCTGCGTAATAATCGACTCTCCTTTCAACAGTAAAGATCACAGTGGTACGTCTTTCATTTCCTAGGAACATCTGAGCACTGCGGTGTTTTCCGAACAAAGATTTTTAGTGACGCAGTATTTAGTTGTATGAAATTAAATCAAATGTGAAAAACTGGCTGTGCACAAATGTGGGTCTCCTTGTCATTGTGCTGATTTGAATGCCTGTCACTGCTCAGTGCTGGATGAGCTCATGAAGCCTTGAACTTCATAGACAGGAGTGTCCAGTCATGAGTGGTCAAAGGTATTTAAGGTGGTCAATTACAAGTTGGGCTTCCTTCCCTTTGACTCTCCTCTGAAGAGTGACAGACAGCATGGGATCCTCAAAGCAACTCTCAAAAGATCTGAAAACAAAGATTGTTGAGTCTCCTGGTTTAGTGGAAGGCTACAAAAAGCCATCTCGGAGGTTTAAACTGTCAGTTTCAACTGTAAGGAATGGAATCAGGAAATGGAAGGCCACAGGCACAGTTGATGTTAAACCAACTCAGCAGGTCTGACAGGCCAAGTAAAATACAGGAGCGGCATATGCACAGGATTGTGAGAATGGTGACAGACAACCCACAGATCACCTCCAAAGACCTGCAAGAACATCTCGCTGCAGATGGTGTATCTGTACATCGTTAGACAATTCAGCGCATCTGTATGGCAGGGTGATGAGAAAGAAGCCCTTTCTGCACTCGTGCCACAAACAGAGTCGCTTGTTGTATGCCAATGCTCATTTAGACAAGTCAGATTCATATGGGAACAGTGCTTTGGACTGATGAGACACAAATGGAGTTATTTGTTCCTAACACAAAGTGCTTTGCATGGTGGAAGAAGAACACCACATTCCAAGAAAAACACCTGCTACCTCCTGTCACATTTGGTGGAGGTCCCATCATGCTGTGGGGCTGTGTGGCCAGTTCAGGGACTGGGGCCCTTGTTAAAGTCGAGGGTCGGATGAATTCAACCCAATATCAACAAATTCTTCATGATAATGTTCAAGCATCAGTCACAAAGTTGAAGTTACGCAGGGGTTGGATATTCCAACAAGACAATGACCCAAAACACAAAGGCATTCATGCAGAGGGAGAAGTCCAATGTTCTGGAATGGCCGTCACAGTCCCCTGACTTGAATATCATCGAAAATCTATGGGATGGTCCATCAAAATGAACTGAACTGGAGAGATTTTGTATGAAGAATGGTCAGAAATACCTCCATCAGAGTCCAGACACTCATCACAGGCTACAGGAGGACAACGTCTGGAGGCTCAAAGGAGCAAAAGGAGGCTCCACTAAGTATTGAAGTCATATCTCTGTTGGGTGCCCACATTTATGCACATGTCTGATTTTATTATGATGCATATTACATATTTTCTGTTAATCCAATAAACTTAATGCCACTGCTGAAATCCTACTGTCTCCATAAGGCATGTCAGATATTAAAAGGAAGTTGCTACTTTGAGAGCTCAGCCAATGAGAAACAAAAATCCAAAGAATTACGAGGGGTTCCCAAACTTTTTCATATGACTGTAGTCCTTGACCCGGAAGTGCTTCTGTTCTTCCTCCCACATGACTTGCTGGCACTTTCGGGTCAGCTGGAAAATTCCAAGTCTTTGGGATTCCATCCTCATGACTTCCCAGAGAAGGACATTAGAGAAGCTGATCTCCAAGTCCTAGGATACCCTGCGGGAATCTGGGGCACCATGTACATTCCATGGGAGCTGCCATCTAGAGTTTTGGGGGAGGCAGTGTCCACAGGTAGCTGTTTCAGCCAGGCTGAGCTGCCTGCCGTCTCTCACAAAGGTATGACTAAGAACTAACGTACTACCTCTTTTTTTTTAGATTATCTAATGTGTCTAGTAATCAACATAACGGCCCCAATCAAAAAACACAGTAGTATAATAAGTGATAAGAAAAAGTAAAATATACAAAAAGAAAAATAAAAGAATAATAACATAACCATCAGAAAATTAATACAATGTAAATAAAACAAATAGATTACCTTATATATTCCATTTAAGTTCTCCTGCGGATAAGTCAGGGCTTAATTTTACCGTATGATTTCTGGTATTTTATAATGTCGGTCGTATAAGTCAAATGCGAAAAACAGGCAGATACGCAGTCCAGTCCCACCTTCAGGAAACGACCCTTTATCTGCCGCAGCCAGGTGTTATGTGGGCATCCCCTTGGCCTGGTCCAGCTACTTGGGTCCTCGACAGTGAGGATCACCCTCGGGTAATCGCGCCACATGGCCGTCATGCCGTAACTGACGCTCCCTCACAATGCAGGTCATGTGCGTCATTTGGAACTCCATGAGCAATACAAAGTCAAACCAGCTGCACCCAAGGACCCTGTGAAGGGACACACAAAGCAGCTCGGGCTCCTGGTCGGCAACCCCTAACCAGAAATGCAGTCCTGTCCCACCCATCTATCTGCCGCAGCCAGGTGTTACATGGGCGTCCCCTTGGCCTGGTTCAGCCACTCGAGTCTTCAACAATGAGGGCCTGTGAGGCGGATCATATCATGTCTAGCTATCTATCTATTATATAGTGCCTTTCACATCTATCTATCAGTTTGTTATATACTGCCTTTCACATCTATCTATCTATCTATCTATCTATCTATCTATCTATCTCAGATGCTAGACAGAAACCTAGTCAATGGCAAAAATGTTTAAAGCAGAAAAAATCCAAATATTAACTAATAATTCCTTTTACCTAACTATAATAAAGTTGTTTATTTTCATAAGACATCCAAGTCCAGGATCTGGGTGACAGCACACCGCCATCTTAAACAGGGAGAGTCTGATGTCACATTATGTAGTGTGACCTCAGTGTCACATGACTGGTAACAAGGATATAGCAACAGGAAACAATGTGCCCACTGCCAAAACAGAGAAATCCACAAAATGGAGGTTTGCCAATCAAACAAGCAGAACACCAAATGGAATCTACAGAATAAAGATAAATGCTAAAAGTAATCTAAAATATACATCAAGAAGTCAATGAATGAATGAATTTAACCTCCTAAGCATTAACCCTGAAGTCTCTCAGACTCAGAATTCTGTGTAATAAAGGTTAACCCCAAATACTGGGGTAACTAACCTTCATTCAGCTCAACAAAGCCCGCCAGTCCTATCCACTTAATTCTTCCAAAATAATTTCAAGTTGAGTTTTGAAGGTCCCACTGTCCACCACACTACTTGGTCGCTTATTCCAAGTGTCTGTGGTTCTCTGTGTGAAGAGAAACTTGCTAATGTTTGTGTGAAATTTACCCTTAACAAGTTTCCAACTGTGACCCGGTGTCCTCGATGAACTCATTTTAAAGTCACCGTCTCGATCCATTAGACCAGGAGTGCCCACACTTTTTCGACTCGCGAGCTACTTTTGAAATGATCTACCTACATTAAAAATGCTATATATATATATATATATATATATATATATACAGTACAGGCCAAAAGTTTGGCCACACCTCCTCATTCAATGTGTTTTTTTTATTTTCATGACCATTTACTGCACTCCATCACTCTCCTTCTTGGTCAAATAGCCCTTACACAGCCTGGAGGTGTCCTGTTGAAAAATAAATGATCGTCCAACTAACCTGACTTCTGCACAACACAACTGCTGGTCCCAACTCCATTGATAAAGCAAGAAATTCCACTAAATAACCTGATAAGGCACACCTGTGAAGTGAAAACCATTTCAGGTGACTACCTGTTGAAGTTCATCGAGAGAATGCCAAGAGTGTGCAAAGCAGTAATCGGAGCAAAGGGTGAAACTAGAATCTAAAACATGTTTTCAGTTATTTCACCTTTTTTTGTTAAGTACAGAACTCCACGTGTGTTCATTCAGAGTTTTGATGCCTTCAGTGAGAATCTACCAATGTAAATGGACATGAAAATAAAGAGAACACATTGAATGAGGAGGTGTCTCCAAACTTTTGGCCTGTACTGTATATACAGTAATCCCTCCTCGATTGCGGGGGTTGCATTCCAGAACCCCCCGCGAAGTAGAAACCATATGTCTGTATGGTTATTTTTATATATTTTAAGCCCTTATAAACTCTCCCACACTGTTAACATTATTAGAGCCCTCTAGACCTGAAATAACACCCTTTAATCAACCGTTTAAACTGTGCTCCATGACAAGACACAGATGACAGTTCTTTCTCACAATTAAAAGAATGCAAACATATCTTCCTCTTCAAAGAATGCATGTCAGGAGCAGAGAATGTCAGAGAGAGAGAAAGCGAGAGAAAAGGAAACAATCAAAAAATCAATATGTGCTTTTGGGCTTTTAAGTATGCCGAAGCACCGTAATAAAGCGACATTTTTTAGAGGAGCGTCCGTATCCTCTGTGCAAACAACCCCTCCGTCAGGCAGAGAGAGTGAGAGAGACAGAGAAAAGCAAACAATCAAGCACCGCGCGGGAAGCACATCGTATATCATTGAGGAGTTTGTTAATACGTAATACATGCTCTGATTGGGTAGCTTCTAAGCCATCCGCCAATAGCGTCCCTTGTATGAAATCAACTGGGCAATCAAACTGAGGAAGCATGTACCATAAATGAAAAGACACATTGTCCGCAGAAATATACGAACCAGCGAAAAATCCGTGATATATATTTAGATATGCTTACATTTAAAATCCGCGATGGAGTGAAGCTGCGAAAGTCGAAGCGCGATATAGCGCTATTGTACTTCTAAGAGTAGTTTTACTGCACCGTACTTTTTACTTTTACTTGAGTACATTTGTGAAGAAGAAACGCTACTCTTACTCCGCTACATTGGGCGACACTCGACTCGTTACTTTTTTCCATTAGATAAAGTCTGGCAGGTAATTTTCAATCTGCTCTGTGTAGCGGATGCTGTCAAGTTGCGCACGTGCCTTCCATTGCGTCTCCAGCTCTGACGCGAGGTGTTGGATGTTCCCCAAATCGAGGTGCTGCAGCTTTGAGGACAGATGTTGCATTTTTCGTTTGAAAGCATTAACTGAGCTGATCATATCGACCATATTGGTTTTCTCTTTTCCTTGAGGCTGTAAATTAAGCTCATTCAACATGTTGGTCAGATCGGAAAAAAAATGCCAAGTCTAGCGGCCATTGATCGTTATTAAGCTGCTTGTGTTCTGCATGTTTAATGACAAGGAGAAACTCCTTCTTCTCCGGCCAGGGGTCTTGAAATCTCAGCAGGAATTTCTCCCTCAACGAAGACCTCTTTTATCATCTCTCCATCTTGGAAGGACTTCTTATGCTTAATGATCGAGTGACTCACCCGGAACGATGCTTCGGTGTCTGCCTTTGCTTTTGAATTCAGCCGAGTGAAAAATGACGGCTGTCCGATTAACTGCGATTTTAGTTCCCTCTCCTTTCTCTTTCTCAGATCGCTTTTCGGAAGGAAGCTAGTTTCGTAGTTTTTATGAACAGTTTGAAAGTGCCTTTCCACATTTTCCTTCTTTGGAATAGCAATGATAGATTGACAGATCAGACAAACGCACTTCGATTGTGACATCGTGAGAGAAAAAACTTCTCTTCCAATCCCACATCCAGCCCATAAACAACACATTTTTTTTTAAAAATCCCTTCTTTAGTCGATATAAATTGGAAGACTAACTAGATCACTTAGATAGCCGGAGTTTTGCAATAGCTTGTACATTTGATCGTGCATGCGGGATGACCAGTGTGTTAGAAGAAAAGAGATCTCAGACTGGCTGCCCTGTATGTCAATCAAGATGGATATATGATAGATTAACATTTAAAAAAAACTTTTTTTGAATGCAACGCGATCTACCTGCACTCCGATCTACCGGTCGATCACGATCGACGCATTGGGCACCCCTGCATTAGACCAGTGTCCTTCATAATTTTGCACACTTCAGTCAAGTCTCCTCTTCATCTCCTTTAAAGGTTCAGCTCTTCTAATCTTTCCTCATCGCTGATCTGCTGTAACCCCTCGTAATCCGCCTAGTCGCTCTTCTCAGGACCTTTTCTTGTGCTGTTATGTCCTTTTTGGAGCCTGGAGACCAAAACTGCACCCAGGACTCCAGCTGAGGCCTCACCAGTGTGTTATAAAGCTTGAGCAGAACCTCCTGTGACTTTTACTCCATGAGTAAAACTTGCGTAATCTGATATTTAGAGCATTAGAACAATCTGGACGAGAACAGGACATCCAACCCAACAAAGCTCGCCAGTCCTGTCCACTTAATTCTTCCAAAAAATAACATCAAGTTGAGTTTTGAAAGTCCCTAAAGTCCTCCTGTCTACCACACTACATGGTCTCTTATTCTAAGAGTCTGCGGTTCTTTGTGTGAAGAAAAACTTCCTAATGTTTGTGCAAAATTCACCCTTTACAAATTTCCAACTGTGTCCCCGTGTTCTTGATGAACTCATTTTAAAGTCACCGTCTCGATCCTCTGGACTAATTCCCTTCATAATTTTAAACCCTTCACTCAGGTCTCCTCTTCTTCTCCTTCATCTCCTTAAGGCTCAGCTCTTTTAATCTTTCCTCATAACTCAACCCCTGTAGCCCTGCAATCAGCCTCATCGCTCTTCTCTGGACCTTCTCTAGTGCTGTTATGTCCTTTTGTAGCCTGGAGACCAAAACTGCACCTAGGACTCCAGCTGAGGCCCCACCAGTGTGTTATAAAGCTTGAGCAGAACCTCCTGTGACTGGTACTCCGCACATCAAGGCGCTATATAACTATATAATGGCTTCTGAACACTGTCTGGCAGTTAACTGCGTCCACTCCAGTATGACTCCTAAATCCTTCTCATAAGGCGTACTCCCATTTTGACTTCCTACCAGTAACACTTTACATTTACTGACATTAAATTCCATCATTCACAAATCTGCCCGCGCCTGTCTGCTCTCCAGGTCCCTCTGAGATGACTTAGCGGATTCTCGATTATCTGCCACTCCACCACTCTCAGTATCATCTGCAAATTTGTCCAGCTTGTTACTGATAATTTTCCTGTGATGCAGGTTAAGCTTACTGGCCTATAGTTCCTTGGATCTGCCTGGTCACCCTTTTTGTATAACGGGACAATATTTGCCTTTTCCAGTCCTTTGGAATTTCCCCAGTGTGCAGTGACTTCCTGAAAATACAGTGGTGTGAAAAACTATTTGCCCCCTTCCTGATTTCTTATTCTTTTGCATGTTTGTCACACAAAATGTTTCTGATCATCAAACACATTTAACCATTAGTCAAATATAACACAAGTAAACACAAAATGCAGTTTTTAAATGATGGTTTTATTATTTAGGGAGAAAAAATCCAAACCTACATGGCCCTGTGTGAAAAAGTAATTGCCCCCTTGTTCAAAAATCACCTACCTGTGGTGTATCACACCTGAGTTCAATTTCCTGATTACTGCCACACCTGTTTCAATCAAGAAATCACTTCAATAGGAGCTGCCTGACACAGAGAAGTAGACCAAAAGCACCTCAAAAGCTAGACATCATGCCAAGATCCAAAGAAATTCAGGAACAAATGAGAACAGAAGTCATTGAGATCTATCAGTCTGGTAAAGGTTATAAAGCCATTTCTAAAGCTTTGGGACTCCAGCGAACCACAGTGAGAGCCATTATCCACAAATGGCAAAAACATGGAACAGTGGTGAACCTTCCCAGGAGTGGCGGCCACCAAAATGACCCCAAGAGCGCAGAGACGACTCATCCGAGAGGTCACAAAAGACCCCAGGACAACGTCTAAAGAACTGCAGGCCTCAATTAAGGTCAGTGTTCACGACTCCACCATAAGAAAGAGACTGGGCAAAAACGGCCTGCATGGCAGATTTCCAAGACACAAACCACTGTTAAGCAAAAAGAACATTAGGGCTCGTCTCAATTTTGCTATGAAACATCTCAAAGACTTTTGGGAAAATACCTTGTGGACTGATGAGACAAAAGTTGAACTTTTTGGAAGGCAAATGTCCGTTACATCTGGCGTAAAAGGAACACAGCATTTCAGAAAAAGAACATCATACCAACAGTAAAATATGGTGGTGGTAGTGTGATGGTCTGGGGTTGTTTTGCTGCTTCAGGACCTGGAAGGCTTGCTGTGATAGATGGAACCATGAATTCTACTGTCTACCAAAAAATCCTGAAGGAGAATGTCCGGCCATCTGTTCGTCAACTCAAGCTGAAGCGATCTTGGGTGCTGCAACAGGACAATGACCCAAAACACACCAGCAAATCCACCTCTGAATGGCTGAAGAAAAACAAAATGAAGACTTTGGAGTGGCCTAGTCAAAGTCCTGACCTGAATCCAATTGAGATGCTATGGCATGACCTTAAAAAGGCGCTTCATGCTAGAAAACCCTCAAATAAAGCTGAATTACAACAATTCTGCAAAGATGAGTGGGCCAAAATTCCTCCAGAGCTGAAAAGACTCATTGCAAGTTATCACAAACGCTTGATTGCAGTTATTGCTGCTAAGGGTCGCCCAACCAGTTATTAGGTTCAGGGGGCAATTACTTTTTCACACAGGGCCATGTAGGTTTGGAATTTCTTTTCTCCCTAAATAATAAAAACCATCATTTAAAAACTGCATTTTGTGTTATATTTGACTAATGGTGAAATGCGTTTGATGATCAGAAACATTTTGTGTGACAAAAGAATAAGAAATCAGGAAGGGGGCAAATAGTTTTTCACACCACTGTATGTGTCAAGGGTTTATATCACTAACCTAAAATAGGCATATATTTCTACATTTCTTCTAAATCTCAAACTGCACAACAGCACAGAAAAAAGAAAGTGTGATTATACAGTTATGGCCAAAACTGTTGGTGTGCATAACGTCTGCTACTTCCGTGTTTTTAGATCTTTTTGTGAGATGTTTCTCTGGTCTACTGAAGTAGAATTACAAGCAGTTCAGAAGTTTCAAAGGCTTTTATTGACAGTGACATGAAGTTTATGCACAGAGTCCATATTTGCAGTGTTGGCCCTTCTTTCTTATACAAGACCTCTGCAATTGACCCTGGCAGGCTGGCAATCACATTCTGGGCCCAATCCTGACTGATGGCAGCTGCCCGTTCTTGCAGAATCGGAATCGGTGGCTTTTTGTTTGTCCACCTGCCTTTTGAGGATTGACCACAAGTTCTCAATGGCGAGTTTCCTGGCCATGGACCCCAAATGTTGATGTTTTGTTTCCACTCAGTTCTCACTTTGGGCTTATGGCCTGGTGCTCCATCATGTTGGCCACCAAAATGTTCTTGGATGGTTGGCAGAAGTTACTCACAGAAGATGTTTTGGTCTCATTCTTTATTCATGGATGTGTTCGTAGGCAAAATTGTGAGTGAGCCCTGCACTGCCTTGGCTGACATGAATGGTCTCAGGATGCTTTACTGTTGGCATGGCACAGCACTGATGGTAGCGCCGCTCACCTTTTCTGTTTTCTGGATGCCCCAAATAATCAGAAAGGACATTCATCAGAGAAAATGACTTTCCCCCAGCAGTCCAATCCCAGAATATCAGTCTGTCCCTGTTGGCTTCTTTGCTACCCTTCTTGACACCCACCAGGCCATCCCCCAAAAGTCTTCACCTCACTCACACCTGCCTGCTGCCATTCCTGAGGAATCTCTGCACTGGTGCTGCCCTCGATCCTTATCCATGAATAAAGAATGAGACCAAAACATCCTCAGAGAGCAACTTTTCCCAGCCATCCAAGAACAGTTTGGTGACCAACATGATGGCGCACCGGGCCATAAGGCAAAAGGGAGAACTGAGTGGCTCAGGGAACAAAACATCGGCATTTGGGGTTCCGTGACCAGGAAACTTAATTCCATTGTGGTCAGTCCTCAAGACGCGGGTGGGCAAACAAAAAGCCACCGATTCTGATAATGCGAGAATGGGCGGCTGCCATCAGTCAGGATTGGGTCCAGAAATTGATTGACAGCCAGCCTACCAGGGTGAATTGCAGAGAGGGGTCTTGAAAAAGAAAGAAGGGCCAGCACTGCAACTATTGACTCTGCACATAAACTTAATGTCCTTGTCAATAAAAGCCTCTGAAACTTCTTGTAATTCGACTTCAGTGTACCAGAGAAACATCTGACCGAAAGATCTAAAAACACGGAAGCCGCCCACTTGGGTCATTCTCAGAAGTTTTGGCCACGAGATCTTTAAAAGTAAGAGCGGCTCACTGATTTGTGAAACTGGGTGACGTGAACACGTGCCTGCAGGCCCAGGGACCGCTCAGAGACCCCTCGGAGCCAACGGTTTATCTGAAGAGACTGCAGACATCCTTGAGATAACCGCTTATCAGAAAGAGGAGCTCTTCGGAAAGCAGAAGGAAGCATGTTGGAATCTGTCAGGTCCCAGTAAGACAAACTTTGACACAATTTAAAACCCCTCAGGAGAACTCATACAGGATTTCAGGTGTAAACTCTGATCTGCAGACCCCTCATCTTTCACTTTATTTCACTGTGGAAGCTGCAGCATTTTACAGAAGCTTCATATTTCTCACTGTTTTTCTTTTTGTTTCTGAACTTATTTATTTATTTACTTGTTTACATGTTCATTTATTTAAGTACCTTTGTAAAAGCAGCCATACCACATACGCTTCACAACAGGCCTGAAGCTAAGCCTATTTGTGCCTGGCCAGTACTTGGGTGGGAGACCAACCAGGAAAAGCTCTGGTGGCTGCTGGAAGAGGTGAGGTGCGGCGCGGCCAGCAGGGGGCACTCACCCTGTCTTCTGTGTGTGGATCTCAAGGACACTGTGCTGTTAGTTAATATGATGAGACGTACACCTGAGCTCCTAAATCTTTGTAGTCATTAAAGATCTTTTTGGGCATCTATTGTAAGGTGTAGGGTGTCCTGGCTAAGTTGGCCATCACTGTCCTGTCCATTTTGGCCCCCTAATCATCCCTTGTCCCTAATATGCTATCTCTCTCATCCCTTCACCATCTAACAGTTAATGTGTGATGAACGTACTGGCGTAATAACGGCTGCCGTCACATCATCCAGTTGGGTGCTACACATTGGTGGTGGTTGGAGTGGCTCCCCACTCTTTATGTGTAGTGCTTTGATTAGCAATTAACATGCTATATAAATGTAATTAATTAATTATTATTATTAAGTTTCCCAGCAGAAAAATGAAGTTGTTTTGTCTTGATCCCTTCAGTGAGTGTAGCCACCCACTGCTGTAACAGTTTTCCCAGTAAAATGTAACTACAATTTTCCAGAAAACGAATTATATAAAGATCCTGAATTGTTTAAACACACATGAAACAAAGCAATTTCTAACATAAATGGAACCTAACAGTATCTGTCCATTAACATTATAATTGAAATATGTCCAGTTGATACCAGAGGAGAGGAAAACAAAAACTCAAACCAGCAGCTTCAATGAGGGAAATAAACTGAGGGTCCACCATCAGTTGAAACAAACAAAATCAGAGCCGGTCAAAGTCCTGGGGACCTCAGCTAAGTGATGGCCCACCCCGTACTGGTCATTCTACAGTTTACGTCTGTTCTGTGCTGTCTAATATGACAACAGAGTCGGGGAGTTCAGAGCACCAGAGAGTACCAGTAAGTTCTAAATACACTTCTAAAAATACCCACTAGATAGATAGATAGATAGATAGAGTGAAAGGCACTATATGATAGATAGATAGATAGATAGATAGATAGATAGATAGATAGATAGATAGATAGATAGATAGATAGAATAGATAGATAGATAGATACTTTATTAATCCCAAGGGGAAATTCACAACTGACATTTTTCACCAGCACAGCCAGTTCGTCGATCTTATTTGGTAGTGAGTTTACATTTCCCAGGATCACAGAAGGCACCGACGGTTTATAACGCCATTTTCTCTCAAGTTGTCTCGATTTAATCTTATTTTTAATCTTTGCGCCAGCTCGGCTGCCCCGATATCATCTTCTTACCTCGTCAGGTAAATAAGGAACCACACTGGCATAAGCATTTCTTCTCAGTGCTTTAAGCTGACTACTTGAATAGGCGATTCTCGGAGTGTAACAATCCATGTCAAATAGTAAAATGTGTCCAGGGAGCAATTCCACATAAAAGAAAGTGGTAGAAGTGATCAGTGAAATAGAGAAATAGAGAAAAAAATAGATAAAAAGGTAAAAAGATAAAGTCATACATGGAGCTGCTGGAAAGGCTGCCACTCGGATGCGGCGCTAGAGGGTGAAATCCTGTCAAAAACCCCAGCTAGAAACAAAAAGGGTTTAATGGAATCTTTATAAAAATAAAAGGTTTATTTACACATATTACATAGATTCTCAAAAGATAGGATCTGTGGATTACAAAAGGCAAAATGGAATTGGATAGATAGATAGATAGATAGATAGATAGATAGATAGATAGATAGATAGATAGATAGATAGATAGATAGAATCTTGGCCGAAATTATCGGCACCCCTGGAATTTTCCCAGAAAATTGTTGCAATTCCAAATGTTTTGGTATCCACATGTTTATTTCCTTTATGTGCATTGGAACAACACAAAAAAAACAGAGAAAAAAAGCCAAATCTGACATCATGTCACACAGAACTCCAAAAATGGGCCACACAAAATTATTGGCACCCTCAACTTAATATTTGGTTGCACGCCCTTTGGAAAAAATAACTGAAGTCAAGTGCTTCCTTGGCGCAGTGGTAGCGCTGCTGCCTCGCAGTTAGGAGACCCGGGTTCGCTTCCCGGGTCCTCCCTGCGTGGAGTTTGCATGTTCTCCCGTGTCTGCGTGGGTTTCCTCCGGGCACTCCGGTTTCCTCCCACAATCCAAAGACATGCAGGTTAGGTGGATTGGCGATTCTAAATTGGCCCTAGTGTGTGCTTGGTGTGTGGGTGTGTGTGTGTCCTGCGGTGGGTTGGCACCCTGCCCAGGATTGGTTCCTGCCTTGTGCCCTGTGTTGGCTGGGTTTGGCTCCAGCAGACCCCCGTGACCCTATTCGGATTCAGCGGGTTAGAAAATGGATGGATGGAAGTGCTTCCTATAACCATCACCAGGCTTGTTACACCTCTCAGCTGGAATTTCTGTGAGAAAGGGTGCATTTTCTGAGAAAATTCCAGGGGTGCTGATAATTTCAGCCATGACTGTAGATAGATAGATAGATAGATAGATATGAACTATACTATATAATTAATAGATAGATAGATATGAAAGGCACTATATAATAGATAGATAGATAGATATGAACTATACTATATAATTAATAGATAGATAGATAGATATGAAAGGCACTATATAATAGATAGATAGATAGATATGAACTATACTATATAATTAATAGATAGATAGATATGAAAGGCACTATATAATAGATAGATAGATAGATATGAACGATACTATATAATAGATAGATAGATAGATATGAAAGGCACTATATAATAGATAGATAGATGGGTAATGAAAGCCATATGATAGACAGATATACATAAACAAACAAACATCCATCCATTTTCCAAACCCCATTTTATTCTGAACAGAGTCGTGGAGAAGTTGAAGTCAAATCTTAGCCAGCACAGGACACACCGTAGACTCTATCCCTGGTCAGGATGCCAGTCCATCGCAGGGTGTATAACAGAAATGCTATTAATCTGTTAACATTACAATTGTGAAATGGCTAGTTGACAATAGAGAAGAGTAAATCAAGAACTCCAGTCAACCATATTTTCCTTTTCATGCAAGTCCTGGGAATGCATCTGGTGTTGCTGCACTGCATGTTGATACCACTTCCGAGTCACATGGAAATCGGTGTTGTCTTCCTCTGGCAGTGCCCAAGGACCCAGACAGGGCTGCATTTTCACACTCAAATTCCCATATAACCTTGCAGGTGTCTTGATTGGAATTAGCCTAGAGCAGTGATGGCGAACCATTTAGAAACCAAGTGCCCAAACTGCAATCCAAAACCCACTTATTTATGGCAAAGTGCCAACATGGCAATTTAACCTGAATACCACCTAAAACTGAACACCAGCATAACCAAGGAGCTGGTGGTGGATTTTAGGAGGCCCAAGCCCCTCATGGACCCCGTGATCATCAGAGGTGAGTGTGTGCAGAGGGTACAGACCTATAAATACCTGGGAGTGGAGCTGGATGGTAAATTGGACTGGACTGCCAATACTGATGCTCTGTCTGTCTGTCTATCTACTGAGCTTTTAGTTTAGAAAAGCCACTCATACATTAACATCTTTTGTCTTAAAAGAAAAACATAATAACAGAGCTTTCAATGATACAAACAACTTTTTGTTGAAAGGTTAAAGTTTGCATTCGGTATGCTTTTGAACAATTAATGTGCTTTTTGCTGTTGTATGCATGCTGATAATTTGTCTAACCTTGGCTCATACTTTGTAAGCTTGAGAGCAACACATGCAGCACTCAGGTCATCTGTTAGTCTGTTTCTGGTGTCAGATTTGATTTAATTCAAAGCTGAAAACAGCTGCGCACAAGCATAAGATGTTCCAAAGAAAGTAAGGAAAGCAATCTCAAGTGCCTTCATTGACTTAAGATTATTTGGCAGAGAATTCCACACTTTAAGGATTTCATTTTCATAACTAACTGTGCTGTCCTTTGTCATCCCTTCGATCCTCTCAAGTGTTTCACGCAGGTCTTCCCTATTAAGCTCCGCCCCCAAAGCTTCTATTATATATTACGGGGTCGTGGATCAGGTGTGGTGATTAGCAACTCCCGGCAATAATTACAGATGCGGATGACTCCTCACCTGTGCGCTTAAGCGAGGACTGCCCGCATCGCAAAGCCCCCGGAAACCGCTCCGGCCACTCTACCATAGCCCCCTTTAAGCCGCGAGTGCGGCAATTATCTGTTAAAACTGGCCTTTTCAATTTTGAGCTGTGGACCCGCTATACCACATCCCCTCCAACCCCACCACGGGAATCACAGACTCAAAAGGCTGCAGTCCGTGCCGCACCCTCAAGCAGCATGTGTGCCGCCCGCCTTACCCC
Source organism: Polypterus senegalus (assembly GCF_016835505.1). NCBI lineage: Eukaryota > Metazoa > Chordata > Cladistia > Polypteriformes > Polypteridae > Polypterus > Polypterus senegalus. Next base: position 3,208,953 of record NC_053162.1, on the reverse strand, counting down.
AGACAGGAGAGGAAGGACGCGCTCCCATTGGGCTGCTGGGCAGAGGCGGTGATGTGAGAAAAGTCCTCCGCGCGTGAAGAGGGGGAGCGGTGAGGGGAGCAGCCCGGCCCCGCATTCCTCTGGCTTTATAGTAACGAACTCTGTGCTCGGGCGACGGCGCGCGTGCCCACTGAGAGGGCTCTGAGTGCCCCCTTTGGCACGCGTGCCATAGGTTCGCCACCACTAGCCTAGAGGAACACTGCCACCTTTCGTGTGGGGGTATGAACTGCTCCTGGTATCCTTAGTCACCCAGACCATTACTTATACCTCGATTTCAGGGCGTTCAGCCCGGGTTGTGTCTCCACTTCTGCAGTCCTTCCATTATGGCCTCCTGGCCAGGCAGGAACTCCATCTCAGCCTGGATGCCCATCTGTCCTCCATTGCACTTAACATGTAAAGAAGTGATTCCTGGTTTCTGCTCTTATTTCTACAGGATCTGCTTTATCAACGTCTTTGAGAATTTTGAGGACCTGCATTAGGCCCCCACATGCAGTCTCCTCTGCTTGAGGCTAAACAGTTTTAACTCCGGGCATGTCCTTAAGTCCCATGATGCACTTGATTGTCCTCCTCTGCACAGCCTCAAGTGATGCTTTGTCTTTCTTGTGTACTGGTGACCAACACTGGACACAATACTCCAGATGTGGTCTCACTAGTGTGTTAAATAGTTTGAGCATAACGTATCTCGATTTATATTCAAGAGGTTTTATGATACCATCTAACATTTTATTTGCCTTTTTAATCGCATCTGCAAATTGCTTAGTCAATGAAAATGTTGGGTCAACCTAAACCCCTAATTCCTTTTCAGAGGTCTCTTCCTGTAGCTCAGTGTCTCCCATCTTGTATTTATAACTGATGTTCTTTTCGCCCACATGTAGCACTTGCCACTTTTCTGCATTTTCCAAGTGTTTGTCCAGATCTGACGCTTGTCAAAATCTTTTTCAATTGTTGACTCCTTAGTGTCTGCCATTGCTCAAATTTTACAATCAAGACTTCTATGGACAGAATTTCTAGGTGCAGCCAAGGTGTTGAAGGGGTCCAGTTTGGTGGGCTCAGGATTGGGTCACTGATTTTTGCAGATGATGCTGTCCTGTTTGCTTCATCAGGCCGTGATCTTCAGCTCTCTCTGAATCGGTTTGCAGCCGAGTGTGAAGCGGCTGGGATGGGAATCATCACCTTCAAATCCGAGACCATGGTCCTCAGCCGAAAAAGGGTGGAGTGCCCTCTCGAGATCCTGCCCCAAGTGGAGGAGTTCAAGTATCTCGGGGTCTTGTTCACGAGTGAGGGAAGAATGGAGTGTGAGGTCGACAGGCGGATCGGTGCGGCGTCCACAGTGATGAGGGCTCTTCATCGGTCTGTCGTGGTGAAAAAAGAGCTGAGCTGTAAGACAAAGATCTCAATTTACCAGTCGATCTACACTCCTACCCTCACCTGTGGTCATGAGCTGTGGGTAGTGACCGAAAGAACGAGATCGCGAATACAAGCGGCTGAAATGAGTTTCCTCCGCAGCGTTTCCCATAAAGATTGGGTGAGAAGCTCAGAGTAGAGCCACTGCTCCTCTGCATCGAGAGGAGTCAGATGAGGTGGCTCGGGCATCTCCCTGGTGAGGTGTTCCGGGCACGTCCAACTAGGAGGAGGCCCCGGGGAAGACCCAGGACACGCTGGAGGGACTATGTCTCCCGGCTGGCCTGGGAATGCCTTGGGATTCTCCCGGAAGAGCTACAAGAAGTGGCCGGGGAGAGGAAAGTCTGGGCCTCTCTGCTCAAGCTGCTGCCCCTGCGACCCGACCTCAGATAAGCGGAAGAGGATGGATGGATGGATGGATAGATGGATGGACTTGAGTATTATGGCAGCTTGTTGGCTTAACTGTCACACTGCTGTTATATTGCTCATTTGTTTCTGGGCCCGCTTTTGGGGTAGAAGTGGTATATAATATATAATAATAATAATTTATATAATGGTATATTTGAGAGTATAACCTCTGTGCAGGTGAGTAAGCCGTCCTTTATATTAAGGATCCCTTTGAAATGAATGATATTGGACGGATCAAAACTCTCCATTATTAATTGGTGTGATGCCTTTTTATTGCAGTCTCAGATGCCATCTCTGCAGTCACTTTGCTCAGATTGGACACAGAAGGTGCTGAATGTTGCTAACAACAAATTCTCAATTAACGTAAGAACATTCTACAAAAATAAGAAGAATGAAAAGGAGCAGATGCCAAAGGTAGCACATTTTATCCTGCTGTACCTGAAAATAAATGTCCAAGATCACAGTGTTAGCTTAGCCAAACCAGATTTGTTCTGAAATGGTTGCACGTGCATTTTAAAGGCATTTTAGCAATTTACAGTGTTACATGAATACTCGCAGTTTTACTCTTGACGTCTCTCTATTATAATAAAAAAATCTTGGGAGACGGGACTTTTTATCCTGCGACGAGACGTGATCTGTTGAAGAGACTTTTTGGAATGAAATTCCGCGAGACAAGACTTTTAACATGAGATTCTTTCAAATCACAATATACTTGCAACTATTTTCAAACAAGACTACGGACCTCTCACCTCTCATTCGTGTGAATGCTTTAGACAGACACACTTCCTGTGCTATCGGTTATTTTAAATCTTAATGTTTTCCTCACTTTAAGTTCCCAATTAAAGAAGACGTATTTTGTCCAAATCTTATTGAAGAATTTTGTTCCCAAGGGTCATCAACAGAAAAAATGAGTATTAAACTATTAAATTAACGCTAAAAATGTCAATCGGTAACACAGAAAATTGGTTGAATTGGTATCAGTAGACTAAGCTGAAACAGTTGGTGGTGATGGTGCAGAAGATGAAAACATCAGCTTACAATATCATAAAGAATATTTACAACTGTTAACACCGTCTGCTCTTCCACCAGCCGAGTTACTGTAGAAAGAAGGACTTATCGTAATGTTATTGAGTAATTTATGTCTGAGTGATGGGCTGTACAATAGGACAAGATTAATTCTACTGAAAATTGGTTCGAACAGTTCTGACATGTAAAATATTAACAGTTGACAAAAAAGGTAATGTAGTCCACCTAACATGAGACACCAAAGGAGATCTCGATTTGCCAGTCGTATTAAAACGTTTACAGTTTCCCATTTAGAATAGCTTTTGCAAAGACAATTAAATCACAGGGAAAAACATTTTTTTTTAATAGAGAGAAAGAAATGAAATTCACTCACGGGCAGTTATACGTAGCGAGGATGCAAATGTAAAACTTCACATGAAAATTAAAATCTGTTTAAATTGTACATCCACATCCCCATACACGAGCGGCAGAAATGCAAAGAGACTAACGCATAGCGCAGGCTGGGGATTGGCAAGCAAGGGGGCAAAGCCCCCTAGTTTCCCTTATGAAAAACCCAGAAACATTTGTCAATCTGTCACTCTTCTTTAAGACAAACGGTCTACACATCAACGCAATTTAAGGTCGCGCCGTTGTGCTTTTCCAAATTATCTTTCCAGGTTCCATGACAGCTCATAAAGGATCTTGATGTCTACGCATCCCAAGTGTTTGACGCAACATGTCGTGTTTTTTATGTACTTCTACCTTATGAAGTAAAAGGTTGCATCACATGGCCACAGTTCTTTCTTTCTTTCTTTTCTCTTTCTTTCTTTCTGTATGAACTTTTTCTTTCTTTCTGAACTTTTTCCTTCTTTCTTTCTTTCTTTCTGTATGAACTTCCTTTTCTTTCCTTCTTTCTTTCTGTATGAACTTTCTTTTTTTCTGAACTTTCTTTCCTTCTTTCTTTCTGTATGAACTTCCTTTTTTCTACATCATGAAGTAAAAGGTTGCATCACATGGTCACAGTTCTTTCTTTCTTTCTGAACTTTCTTTCTTTCCTTCTTTCTTTCTATATGAACTTTATTTTCTTTCTTTCTTTCTGTACGAACTTTCTCTCCTTTCTTTCTGTATGAATTTTCTGTCCTTTCTACCTCATGAAGTAAAAGGTTGCATCACATGCCCACAGTTTGTTCTTTCTTTCTTTCTTTCTTTCTGTATGAATTTTTCTTTCCTTCAACTTTCTCTATGAACTTTCTTTCTTTCTGTATGAACTTTCTTTGTTACATCTTTATCCTTTTATGTGACTTTGTGATAACATATATTCAGGTTATTGGCTTTAAGTTGTTTTTTTTTTTAATTTTAGGAAACAAAACCCATGAAAAAGAAAAAGAATAAGTTGGCATTTTTTCCCAAAGTGCTCAGGTAAAATACTCTTTTCACTATCAGCAGTCATGAGCTACCTAAAGTCAACAACATGGCACTGATTGGTAACACAACATTAAAACCTTTTGTGAAGCCTGGGCAGTAGCATGAGTGTTGTGTTCTGTTGAGGGTGCTCAGTTATTAATGGACTGGTAACTTTTACTACAAATGTGATGTGTTATATTATACCCTGGCTTGAGTATAATTTCCTTGTTTTTGTTGTTTTTAAATGATTATTTGTCATTTAGTTTTTGTCAATGTCATTTTTAATAGTGTTATATTTATTTGCAGTTTACTATACAAGGAGAGTTCAAATAAGAATTAATGAGCTATGCTTTATTTAGTACACACTGTTTTTCCACGTAGTCTCCTGCCACTGCAGTCCACTTGTTTCAGCACTCAGGAAGCTTCTTAATCCCTGAAGAGTCGAAGTCTTTTGACTGCACGTTGACAAATTCTTGCACAGCATCAATAACCTCCTCATTCGGCTTGAATTTCTTCCCTAAAAATTCCTTAAGTGGACCGAAGAGAGGAGCGTCCCTCTCTGAATGACTTGCACCAATCACTCCAGCGCAGTGTTTCCCAACAGCAGTCTTGAGGGCGCACTGTGGCTGCTGGTTTTTGTTCCAACCAGCTTCTGTTTTTAATTGGACTCCTGGGCTAATTAAGTGATGTGTTATTTCCCAAGTTCTGTGTTTTGGGAACAATATAGAAATTAGAAAACTAAGTTTGGTAAAAAAAATATATATATATATATATATATTTATATATATATAAAAATGTACCAAGCAGTTATATGGGTGTTTTTTTCTTTTTAACAATATTTTCATCTTGATTTTCATTTGACTTTTCTAGGTGTTCTAATTGTTTAATTAATCCATTATTTAGTAATTAGTGGGTCTGATGCTAAAGTACTTGCAGCCTTTGATTATTCCGTGTTGTTTGCCAGAGTGTCTGCTTTGCTCATTTTTAGTGAGATACAACGAAGGGGAAACTCTGCACAGAGAAAGAGCAAAATAGAATGAAATCAACAAAAGAGAATTAAGCATTTCAATCTCTAGCAAAAGCAGAAATATTTCTAAGTGTCTTATAAATGTAAAAACCATGCTGCTTCTTCTACTTCTTCTTTCAGCTGCTCCCATTAGGGGTTGACACAGCGGATCATCTTCTTTCATATCTTGATGTCCTCGTCATCTTGCTCTGTCACACCCGTCACCTGCATGTCCTCTCTCACCACATCCATAAACCTTCTCTTAGGCCTTCCTTCCTCTTCTCCTCTTGCCTGGCAGCTCTATCCTTAGTACCCTTCACTCAGTATACCCCTCGTCTCTCCTCTGCACATGTCCAAAGCAACGCAATCTCGCCTCTCTGACTTGAGAGCTGACCCTCTATTGTCCTCATTTCTAATCCTCGTCACACCCAATGCCAATCTTAGCATCTTTAACTCTGCCACCTCCAGCTCTCCTGTGCCACTGTCTCCAGCCCATATAACACAGCTGGTCTCACTACCGCCCTGTAGACCTTCCCTGTCACTCTTGCTGATACCCGTCTGTCACTAATCACTCCTGTCACTCTTCTCCACTCACTCCACCCTGCCTGCACTCTCTTCTTCACTTCTCTTCCACACTCCCCATTATTCTGTACTGTTGATCCCAAGTATTTAAACTCATCCACCTTCACCAACTCTACTCCCCTCATCCTCACTATTCACACACATGTATTCTGTCTTGGTGGTCCTACTGACCTTCATTCCTCTTCTCTCATATCTCCACCTCTCCAGGGTCTACTCAACCTTCTCTCTACTCTTGCTACAGATCACAATGTCATCAGCAAACATCACAGTCCATGGGGACTCCTGTCTAATCCCGTCTGTCAGCCTGTCCATCACCATTATAAATTAGAAAGGACTCCCTGATGTAATCCCACCTCCGTCACTCCTACCGCACACCACACCACGGTCACACTTCCCTCATTCATATCCTGTACAACTCTCACGTACTTCTCTGCCTCTCCCGACTTCCTCATTCAATACCACAGCTCCTCTCTCCTCACCCTGTCATATTTTTTTTCCAGGTCCACAAAGACGCAATGCAACTCCTTCTGTTCTTCTCTCTACTTCTCCATCAACATTCTCAGAGCAAACATCTCATCTGCGGTGCTCTTTCTTGGCATGAAACCATCCTGCTGCTCACTAATCATCACCTCACTTCCACTACTCTTTCCCATAACTTCATGCTGTGGCTCATCAGTTTTATCCCCCCTGTAGTTACTACAGTCCTGCACGTCCCCCTTATTCTTAAATATCGGCACCAGTACACTTCTTCTCCACTCCTCATCATCCTCTCACTTTCCAAGATTCCATTAAACAATCTGGTTAAAACCTCCACTGCCATCTCTCCTAAACACCTCCATGATTCCATAGGTATGTCATCTGGACTAACGGCCTTTCCATTCTTCATCCTCTTCATCGCTGTACTTACTTCCTCCTTGCTAATCCGTTGCACTTCCTGATTCACTATCTCCACATCATCCAACCTCTTCTCTCTCTCATTCTCTTCATTCATCAGCCTCTCAAAGTCCTCTTTCCATCTGCTCAACACACTCTCCTCGCTTGTGATTATGTTTCCATCTTTATCCTTTATCACCCTAACCCTGTTGCTCATCTTTCCCAGCTCGGCCCCTCTCTGTAGCCCGCAGGTCCTTTTCTCCCTCCTGTCCAGCCACTCATACAACTCATCATACGCCTTTTCTTTAGCCTTTGCCACCTCTCTCTTCACCTTGCGCCTTATCTCCTTGTACTCTTGTCTACTTTCTGAATCTCTCTGACTATCCCACTTTTTCTTTGCCATCCTCTTCCTCTGTATACTCTCCTATATTTCCTCATTCCACGGCCAGGTTTCCTTTTCCTCCTTCCTCTGTCCAGATGTCACGCCAAGCACCCTTCTTGCTGTCAACCTTACTACATCTGCTGTAGTTTCCCAGTTGTCTGGTGACTCTTCACTACCACCCAGTGCCAGTCTCACCTCCTCCCTAAACTCAACCTTGCAGTCTTCCTTTTTCAACCTCCACCATTTGATCCTTGGCTCTTCCCTCACTCTTTTCCTCTTCTTGATCTCCAACATCATCCTACAGACCACCATCCCATGCTGTCTAACTTCACTTTCACCTGTCACCACTTTGCAGTTTTCAGTCTCCTTCAGATTGACTCTTCTGCATAGGATGTCATCTACCTGTGTGCGTCTTCCTCCACTCTTGTACGTAACTCTGTGTTCCTCCCTCTTCTTAAAATGCATATTCACCACAGCCATGTCCATCCTTTTGGCAAAATCCACTATCCTCTGACCTTCTTCATTCATTCCTCTCCTGGACACCATACCTACCCATCACCTCCTCGTCTCGTCTGTTCACTTCACCAACATGCCCATTGAAATCACCACTTTCTGTCCATCACTTCATCCAACTTATTCCAAAAATCTTCTTTCTCCTCCATCGCACACCCAACTTGTGGTGCGCATGTACTAACAACATTCATCATCATACCTCCAATTTCCAGCTTCATCATCATCACTCTGCCTGACACTCTTTTCACCTCCAAACACTCTTGACGTGCTTCAGAATAACTCCTACTCCATTTCTCCTCCCATCCGCACCATGATTGAACAATTTGAATCCCCCTCCGATCCACCTGGCCTTACTCCCCTCTTTCACACACAATATATCAGCCTTCCTCCTCTCCATCATATCTGCTAACTCTCTCCCCATACCAGTCATACTGTCATCATTCACGATTCCTACCCTCAGCTCCACTCTCTTTACTTTCCTCCTCTCCTCCTGCCTCCGGACACGTCTTCCCCCTCTCCTTCTTCTTCTTCTTCGGCCAACAGTAGCCCAATTTCCACCAGCACCCTGCTGGCTAACAGTACTGGTGGCGGTCGTTGTTAAACCGGTGGCTCAACCGATCCGGTATGGAAATTTGTATTCCATCCGTCCATCCATTTTCTAACCCGCTGAATCCGTATACAGGGTCACGGGGGTCTGCTGGAGCCAATCCCAGCCAACACAGGGCACAAGGCAGGAACCAATCCTGGGCAGGGAAATTTGTATTGTTTACCGCATATTGATTTGGCAAAATTTTACACCGGATGCCCTTCCTGACGTAACCCTCCCCATTTATCCAGGCTTGGGACCGGAGTGAAGAAACACACTGGTTTGTGCGTCCCCTGTGGCTGGGTTGTAAAGATCATGCTGCTGTGCTTTCTTAATGTAGAATAAGAGAAGAGTAAAAAAAATCCCAGCTAATTAAATGAGACCAGTGCTATCAGGTGTTGTCACTGATTAAGGATCTGGTTGGAACAAAAACCTGCAGCCACAAGGGGGTCCCCAGGACCGAGTTTGGGAAACACTGGTCTAGACTGAGAGAGAGAGAGAGAGAGAAAGAAAGAGAGACACTCATCCCCAAACTGTTTTTCAAGTCTCAGAATAAATCCGAGATGGAATCATTTGTCAAAACGTGAATAATAATGCACTGTGAAACACTACTGTGTACCTCATGTTGATTACAACGGACAGGGATGGGGGAAAGAGCAGCCAGCATTGCTAATGACGAGTTCAGATATGCGTGCGTTTGCTCAATGAGTCAGGTCCACCTTGCACTATTTATAAGCATGACACCCCTCGTATTACGTTTTTATGTTGTTGCTTGTGTTCTTTTTTCCCTATGTGGTGGCATTCTTGAAGGTACGGAAAATATTTTTATGAGGAAGGACTAGGACAAGAGTTCCCATAGTGGTCGATATCAACCCCCAGGGGTCGATTTGAACTTTCTAGGGGTCGATAGTTTCAATAAAAAAATTGGGGGTCAACAACAGCCAGAATAGACCCCCTTACTACTGCTATTTGTTTGTTACTTCAAAATATCTATGATTCCAGTAGGTACCTAATTAAGAAGTAAAATAATTCAAAAAAACACTTTTTTGATAAAAACATATTACATTACCAAACTTAAAATGTGTCGTTAAAAGAGTCACGCGTAAGAATGCATGAAAATACACGTAGCACAAACATGTCTGTGCATTGTCTTATCGAACGTATCAAAGCAAGTGCAGACATGAAAAACCGCTGCATGGCCGCACTGGCTCGCGGTGGGCCGAGACGACGGATATTCGATATTAGCAGAATCTATCAGTCTTGTACGGTCATGCTTTCATAAAACACTAGAAATTGGTTTGTTTGATGTGACATGTACTTATTTATGATTGGAACTTTAAATATAATCATTTATTGAGGAGCAGTACTACGAAAAAGAAAATCAGGAGACACAGTTTATTTATTCAAGTTTGAACAAAAATCTTCTGTTTCAAGCAAGTACATACTTTATTGTTTGGGTTTTGTTTTTTTTTATCACAGGGGCTGTCGAAATTGTTTGTTAATAAAAGTTTTCATTTCTTCAGATAATAATATGACTGAATCAAAAAAGAAATGCAGACAGTACAGCTTGGACTATTTGAACTTATTTTGAATTTACATATTTATTTCATAAATGTCAAAAATGTAAAAAAAATCTCTGCTCGTATTTTTTTCCTTTACCTTTTTCCGTTAGTGCAGGTTTCAATATTAAGTGTTGCACAAGATAATGCCATATTTCATAGTCCTCTTATCTTTTTCAATCATTTATTACAAGTGATTAAAATGAAGAGTTTGATATCTAGTGAAATTTTTAATATCGAGTACTGTACAAATGTATTAATTTGAGTAAGTAAAGTAAATGACTAGGGGGTCGACGGTTTTAAAAGTTTTTGGTAAAGGGGTCTGCAGCTGAAAAAAGTTTGGGAACTCTTGGACTAGGAGATGGACTTGGTCAAAAAGTTAAACAAAGTTTCATTTCCAAGCAGTCAAACCTACAGTACATTTTGTCATGATTGGGAGTCAGGATCATAATGAGAAAAAGTCAGTCCTGCTTTACTGTATCTGCTTAGAAAAGTCCTCACCCCGTTGGGCTTAACTCCAGCCCTCAGCAGACCCCCAGATTAACCTTGAATGTCCTTTAATATGAAAATGGTTAGGAAGGAAGAGGGGGTTATGTCAAACAGAATGTAATCACAAGGCCTACGAGCCACATCTTAGTTAGCACATCTGGATTCGTCTAGAAAGCATTTAGGGAATGAGGCCTTATTTTAGGAGTGTGTTAGAGATGAATATGCGGACCATAATTTCAATGCACATCTTATAAGTAAAATTAATAAGGCAGGTTTACAGGGAGATATCCAGTCATGGGGGACTTCAACTACCTGAATGTTAGCTGGGCTAACCTTGCAAATAGTGGAGCATGAGAACAGGAGTTCGTAGACGTAATCGTTTTTTTTAACACAGTAGGTGAAAGCACCAATGCAAGGAGAAGAAGCCTGTGTAGAACGAATATTTTGTAATAATCAGGATAGAATTCTGGAGTGTAGATGTGATTGAACCGCTAGGGTCTTGTAAACCATAATATAATATAAATCTCAGTGTTTTGGAAGAGTGTGAAAGCAAAAATCTGGTTGGGCAAATTTTGAGCAGATGCAGTAAAATTTAAGGAGGATAGACTGGCTTTATCCAGCAGGGGGCGCTAGCTCTTTTGTTGGAATGAGTTCTTTATTAATTGCAGCGTGTTACACAACCCGAAACTATATCGATATAATATAAAAAGGGCGATACCCCTCCCTTAGTGATGCGGCGGTAAGAAATCACATAGAAGAAATACCTTACTGTAGCTTTCTTTAATGACAGTTTACGCTGCATAACAAACGAAGGAAGCCATGGCAAGACCCTACGGAGTGGGGACCTGATGTGTAGAGTCTGCCATTTTCGTCGCTGCGTTGGAAGGATTTTCAAGGGTACAACTCGGGTACCAACCATGTCCGTCAAACGGCCTGTGAGGGATTAATGCACCATCCAAGTTTGGCTCCTGCCTTAAACCCAGTTCTGACTCTCCTGAATTGAATTAAATGGGAAGAAGAATTTTAGATATTTTTTTTTTTTGTGTGTGTGTGTGTACTATGAATTTGCATAAAGTGAAAAAGCTTGAGGATTCTATGTTGTATTTGCATTCATCAAACTGTTCTTGTTTCTGTTTAGACTTCCTAATAAGAAAACCAGGAGGAATATTTTGAGAAAAATGTTGATGAAGAGGAAAAGGTAAATCATCTTTTGCTAGAAGAATTATTCCTGCCTTGTGCCCTGTGTTGGCTGGGATTGGCTCCAGCAGACCCCCGTGACCCTGTGTTCGGATTCAGCGGGTTAAATAGCTGAATCCGAACACAGAGTCACGGGGGTCTGCTGGAGCCAATCCCAGCCAACACAGGGCACAAGGCAGGAACCAATCCCGGGCAGGGTGCCAGCCCAACGCAGGACACACACACACACACACACCAAGCACACACTAGGGACAATTTAGAATCGCCAATGCACCTCATCTGCATGTCTTTGGACTGTAGGAGGAAACCCACGCAGACACGGGGAGAACATGCAAACTCCACGCAGGGAGGACCTGAGAAGTGAACCCGGGCCACCTAACTGCAAGGCAGCAGCGCTACCACGCCCTATATATATATATATATATATATATAGTTATATATTGTATATTATATATATATATATATATATATATATATATATATATATATATATATATATATATATATATATATATATAGATAAATAGTTATATATATATATATGTATATATATATATATAGTGGAAGACAGCCCCCCGTACACAGACAGACAGACACCAAATGTCCAAAACATACACGTTTACTGCTGTTCTCTCTCTATACAACACAACACAATGCTGTATTACTCACTCCCTTCTTCTCTATCCTTGAATCCTTCTGCCGCCTCTACTCCTTTCCCCACAAGCTCAGTCTTCCTCCTCCCGACTCCGGCTCTTCTACTGGGGGGAGGCGGTCTCTTTTATAACAACCCGGATGTGCTCCAGGTGCTCTGTGACAATCTTCCGGTGGCACTTCCTGGAGTGGCGGAAGTGCCTCATTAGCACCTGGAAGCACTCTGGGTGTCCCTGGAATTCCTTCTGGCAGCACCCCCAAGTGTGGTATCCAGGGTTCCATAATCGTCCGGGCGTCCCCTGGCGGTGACCACTGGCCCCAACAGGGATGAGCTTCCTAGCTCTGTTACGGTGGCCCCCATGCAGACCAGGGCGGTTGCCCTCTCGTGGCCCAGGGGAGGTATTGTCCTTCTTGTGGACCTTTCAGGCGTCCCGACTGGGCAGGGTCCCCAGCCTTCTGCTATCATATATATATATATATATATATATATATATATATATATGAAACATATGTAACATTTTGAGGTGCAGGGCTTCTCTTGCTGGAAACAGTTTTCAGGCAAATTAGCCTTTAAATGAATGTTAATAAACGTATGCGCTCTATGGCCAAATGTATGTGGACACCCACCCCTCCAAATGACTGAGTTTAGGTGTTTTGTTGTTGCGCTGCCGCCTCTCAGGGTTCACATCATGGCTGGCCTGTACACTGGGACTGTGAGTGCTGTGCAGAATGGAGGCAAAACCTCTGATATTTTTCCTAGTTGATTCTGGGGTCCAGCAGCTGGGGGGCATCTGTTAGTGAAGAGAGACTCACTGATATTGACTTTGCTGATGATGCCGTGATCTTTGTGAAGTCAATTGGGGGTCTGGAGAAACTGAGTGAGGGGTCTGAGTGTCTGGGCTTGCGAGGGTCCTGATAAAAACCAACATCCAGGCCTTAAATGACCTCTTGGGCAAGCAGTGTGCCTGTCTGTGGAGAGAGTGTCGACCTCATCATTGAGAGGTTTACTTATCTCAGCAGTGACATTCATGTGACTCTGGTGACTCATCCTATGAAGTCAGTAGACAGATTGGGAGAGTATGGGGGGGTCATGAGATCATAAAGGGGTGCGTGGCACTCCTGATATCTTTGATAATGGACGAAGGTCCAAGTCTTTAGAGTCCTGGTGCTCCCTGTTTGTTTGTGAGACATGGACGCTATCGGTGACCTGAGATGAAGACTGGACTCCTCTTCAGAGAATCCTTGGGTGCCGCTGGTTTGACTTTGTGTTGCTCATGGGGTCCTGAATGAGGCACATGACCTGCATTGTGAGGGAGCGTCAGTTACGGCACTACAGCCATGTGGCGCGTTTCCCAGAGGGTGATCCGCGTCACAGGATTCTCAATGTTGAGTGACTGGACGAGGCCACCCACATAACACCAGGCTTCAGCAGATAGATAGTCATTTCGCGGGGGACTGGACCACATGTCTGTATGGGGGTTTGCCAACCAGGATCCCGAGCTGTTTCGTTGTGTGGTGAGTGTGGCACGCTGTACCAGTGAAGGCTCCCCAACTTGACCTGACCTGTTCCCATTGCTTGTTTTCCATGTGGAATTCCGCCAGGTGCTTTAGTTTTCTCCCATAGTTCAAAGACGTTCCAAGTTAGGTGGTGTTTGTGTTTTCACTCTTAGATGAACTGGTGCCCTGCCCAAGGATCATTCCTGCATTTTGCTCAACGCTTGCTGGGATTGGCTGCAGATTCCCCTCAACCTTGCCCTGAATAAATGCGTTTAGATGGAAGATGGATGGGAAAAGGTTTGCTTTAGTACCTTCGGTGTAATTGTCAGGTAGAACTCATTTCCTGCTTATGATTTGGAGCTCACTTTATCAACTAGGTTTCATTTTCTGGTCCCATAATCCTCATTCTGCCATTTTTTACTCCTGGCCGAACACAGTGAATGAAGACGTGTACATTTTGATCATGTCATGTCCAGTTAAATGTTTGGTCACACAACAACTAAACCTTTTGACATCGGCAAGTTAGCCATAGGGTGGCACAGTGGGTAGCGCTGCTGCCTCGCAGTATGGAGACCTGGGTTTGCTTCTCGGGTCCTCCCTGCATGGAGTTTGCATGTTCTCACCGTGTCCGCGTGGTTTCCTCCCACAGTCCAGTGATATGCAGGTTAGGTGCATTGGCGATCCTAAAGTGTACCTAGAGTGTGCTTGGTGTGTGTGTGCCCTGTGGTGGGCTGGCACCCTGCATATGGATTTGATCCTGCCTTGCGCCCTATGTTGGCTGGGACTGGCTCCAGCAGACCCCCGTGACCCTGTAATTAGAATATAGCGGGTTGGAAAATGACTGACTGATTATCTATCTATCTATCTATCTATCTATCTGTTATATAGTGCCTTTCACATCTATCTGTCTATCTACCTACCTATCTATCGTGCCTTTCACATCTATCTGTCTATCTGTTATATAGTGCCTTTCACATCTATCTGTCTATCTGTTATATAGTGCCTTTCACATCTATCTATCTATCTATTATATAGTGCCTTTCACATCTATCTGTCTATCTACCTACCTATCTATCGTGCCTTTCATATCTATCTATCTGCTATATAGTGCCTTTCACATCTATCTATCTATCTATCTATCATGCCTTTCATATCTATCTATCTATATAGTGCCTTTCACATCTGTCTATCTATCTATCTACTTATCTACAGTGCCAATCATTTCTATCTATCTATCATATAGTGCCTTTCATGTCTATCTATATATCAATAGTGCCTTTCACATCTATTTGTCTATTTATTATATAGTGCCTTTCACATCTTTCATATCTATCTATCTATCTATCTAGGTGGCACAGTGGTAGTGCTGCTCCCTCGCAGTTAGGAGACCTGGGTTCACTTCCCAGGTCCTCCCTGCGTGGAGTTTGCATGTTCTCCCCGTGTCTGCGTGGGTTTCCTCCCACAGTCCAAAGACATGCAGGTGAGGTACATTGGCAATCCTAAAATTGTCCCTAGTGTGGGTGTATGTGCCCTACAATGGGCTGGCGCCCTGCCCGGGGTTTGTTTCCTGCTTTGCGCCCTGTGCTGCCTGGGATTGGCTCCAGCAGACCCCAGTGTTAGGATATAGCGGGTTGGATAATGGATGGATGTTAGCCATAGCCACAACTGGCACATTGGATGAGTAGGTGTTAATACTAAAATGGCCAGTAAGAGTAAATGGAACAGTTATCGATCAGGATTTATGAGACGTGTTTAACCATGGAAATAGGATTTAACACAAATGTGTTGTACACCGGATCTTCAACATGTTCCTTATACATTGGAATGTCCATGTTGTGCTTATTAAATTAGGCACAGTCAAGCACAAAAAATAAAAAGGGGGCAACAGGACTTGAGCTCTATGGCCTAAAAGCAGGACGGATGCTGGTGCCAGGAAGGATCTGATTTAGAGGCTTAACCAAAGTCTCATCGAGTTCATCGAGTGCACGTCTCTTCAGAATGGTCACAGTGATATAATACTAACAAAAGACGGTGAGATTTAGCATTTACTACTGTGCACAAAATGCTAATAATATTTAAATGTCCACCTAAATCCGGGGTGTCCACCTACTGTCATGGTGGGCCGCAGTGGCTGCAGGTTTTCATTCTCACCCTTTACCTAATCGGTTTTCACTGCTAATGAACTCCTTTGCCCTTCATTTTAATGGCCCCGTTTTGAAGGATTCGGTTCTGTAAACTGATTCCTTTCTTCATTAAACAGAAATGAGACGTGAAACGAGCTGACAGATGAGCCGCTAAACTGGGATTTTAAACTCCAGCCAATTTCACTCTAACCGAACTCTTAATGAGAAGCCAATTCTTGCTGTTAATTGAAGCCGTTATTGAATATCAGGACTTGTTGCTGCTCTCTTTCTGTTGATTTTCTGTTTTTTCTAAGACCACCATAAAGATGTTTTGGCGACCTGAGCAGACCAACATGACTGAGACCTTTACTTTTCTTGCTCGTGTTGTGTCTCGTTATTGTTTGGCTGCTCATTAAGAAAAAATAAACAACTGAGGGGGTCGGAGTTACTGTACGTCAATTAAAACGAAGGCAAAACAAGTGAATCAGCAGCAGAAACGTCTCACTAATTAAGAAGATGATTAGAATGAAAACCTACAACCACTGCGGCCCACCAGGACTGGAGTTGGACACCCCTGACCTAAACTGATGCATTCCTGCTGAGAATATTGATCCATACATCAGTTTGCAGAGTGAGCTTCATCTGCATAAGCAGGAATGCTGGCTTTGGCTCATCCTCCTCCTCCTCCTCCTCCTCCGTCTGCCAGCTTGAGCAGTCAGTCAGTCAGTCAGTCATTATCCAACCCATTATATCCCAGCACAGGGTCATGGGGGTCTGCTAGAGCCAATCCCAGCCAACACAGGGCGCAAGGCTGGAACAAATCCCTGGGCACACTAGCAATAATTGAGGATGGCCAATGCACCTAACCTGCATGTCTTTGGACTGTGGGAGGAAACCCACGCAGACACGGGGAGAACATGCAAACTCCACGCAGCGAACCCAGATCTCCTTACTGTGAGGCAGCTGCGCTACCACTGTGCCACCGTGCCAGCTTGAGCAGATATAGTTAAATAGTATGACCACTAGGAGGTGTTGCAGCACCTCAAACACGACTCCACAGATAAGAGTCCTGGGTTCCAAAAATGAATATTTATTTAACAGAATACCTTCAGCAGGTTTCTCTCTGTACAATTCCTCTCCTGACTCCGACTCAATCTGAATGAGGCAGAGCTGCTCCTTTTATACAAGACCCAGAAGTTCCAGGTCAGGAAGAAGCCTCAGAAAAGTAGGGAGCCCAAGTCCCTGTGGCACACCCTGGCAGCACCCCTGGAACCCAGCAGGGCCAGTCCGTGGGACTACATTTCCCAGCATGCCCTAGGGGGTGTCCATTTGGGTGATATAATCCAGTGATGCTGCCATCTAGTGTCTGAATGAAGTGAACATTTCATTTAAGTTCTCTTCCCCCTGTCGTTCCAGCGTGCTGACATCTCAATGCCGGCATCTCTTTTGTGGCGCTGGCACCTTCTGTCGTTCTCCTGGTTGAGGCAGGGAGTGTCCTGCTTTCCCTTCTTGTCCAATTATAAGCGTCACCTCCCAGCCGAGACGCCAGCCCACGTCTGCCATCTTTTATAACAGATTGCAATTTCTTTTCTAATTCGCAACAACCTTTTTAAGAGCCACATTGCCACGAGAACTCATTTTATTTTATTTTCTTTACAGAATAATGCAGGTTAACAAGAACTGAGTCTTTAAAGGAAATCAGCCCGTTGCAGTCTTCAGCTAAGCCTTTGTGGATCCCGTTGAAAAATTAATTAAGCTTATCGTTGTTATGCATCCCAGATTCTCTGGAGCCGTCTTCAAGAACCTCGAGTTTCATTCGTGTTAATGGGTGTGTTTAAACAAAGGGAGAGTTTATGTGCAAGTTATGTAATGTTTCCTTCTTTAACGTCATTGTGTTTAATAAACATTCTAGTTAGTAATTGTCTCTAGTAAACATGTTCCTGCTTCACTACTCACTCCTATTTTACAGTTACACAGCTGATTTGAATTTCATTCACCACGATTCTTTGGTTTGGTATCAACGTTGTACAGTAATCGTCACCTCGTCCCACCCGGTGCACTTCGTGTGTCTGTGGACGTGGCCGCCTATCCCGTGTTAGTCGGGTCTTTCATATTGTAGTAAGCGTGGAATTTAACTCGGTCTTTGTACGTCATGAGAATGTCTGCTTCAGAAACGTAGTTCCTGTCAACAAACGTATTGAGTCCGTCATTGCTGTACATCCCACAGTGCTGCAGGGGCTTAGTAAACTTCTGGGATTTCCCATGAAACATTGTCTGAAAAAAAAGGAGAAAAAAAGAGTCGGGTCATCTTTGAGGGTCCGGCACCGAAAAAAATTCAAGTGCGATCATTAGACTGTGTGAACAGAATTATTTTACTGATTTCAGAGACTCTGTTACCACATTTTCATTTCATAGTGAGTTATAATGAAATGTGATTAATTACATGTGTTAGCAGACTGCAATACATAGGAAAAGTGGGACTATTAGCAGTTTTAAGGAGAACGGAGATGTTCAGGATTGTGGAAACTGTCCACCGTAAAAGAATAAATAAGTGTCTGGCTGTGTGTCTGCCTGTCCAGTTGCTCTGTCTCTGTCATTCCAAAAGGTGGCGCACCACAGACATTAATGGTGCTTTTACAAATCCCATCCCAAATGGCATATAAAAGAGACATATGACTTGCATTTGTCGTTTCAGCAGATGACACAGGATGCGCCATCTGTTGGAAAGACAAGTGCAGTATATTTTATTCCTATCTCAAGAAAAGACCAAGCAGCTGTGTGTCTGTCCAGTTGCTATGTGTCTGTCATTCCTAAAGAACATTTTTAGTGATAGAAGACACACAGACAGACACCTATCTTTGTATTGAGGTGGAAATAAAGTGCACTGCATTTGTCATTTCGACAAAGTGTACGTCACAAACTTTTGTATTAATGCATTTTCTTCCTACAAATGTCTGTGATGCACCATCTGTTGGAAAGGGTAAGTCTCCGTGTGTCTGTCCAGTTGCCATGTCTCCATTGTTCTTAAAGATGGCAAATCACAAACATTTTTAGCAATAAAAGACAGACACACAGACACTTATCCTTTTATTAAGGCGGAAGTAAAATGAATTGCATTTGTCATTTCAACAGAGGGCACATCACGTGCATTTTCTTACTACAAATGTCTGTGATGCATCGTCTGTTGGAAAGGACAAGTCTCTGTGTGTCTGTCCAGTTTCCATGTCTCTGTCATTCTAAAAGATGGCAAATCACAAACATTTTTAGTGATGAAATACATTGCACTTGTCATTCCAGTCAGTGGAGCATGAAACATTAACGGTGCTTTTACAAATCCCATACCAAATGGCATATAAAAGAGACATATGACTTGCATTTGTCGTTTCAGCAGATGACACAGGATGCGCCATCTGTTGGAAAGACAAGTGCAGTATATTTTATTCCTATCTCAAGAAAAGACCAAGCATCTGTGTGTCTGTCCAGTTGCTATGTGTCTGTCATTCCTAAAGAACATTTTTAGTGATAGAAGACACACAGACAGACACCTATCTTTGTATTGAGGTGGAAATAAAGTGCACTGCATTTGTCATTTCGACAAAGTGCACGTCACAAACTTTTGTATTAATGCATTTTCTTACTACAAATGTCTGTGATGCACCATCTGTTGGAAAGGGTAAGTCGCTGCGTGTCTGTCCAGTTGCCATGTCTCCATTGTTCTTAAAGATGGCAAATCACAAACATTTCCAGTAATAAAATGCGTTGCACTTGTCATTCCAGTCAGTGGAGCATCAAACATTAACGGTGCTTTTAAAAAGCCCATTCCAAATAGCATATAAAAGAGACATATGACTTGCATTGGTCATTTCAACAGATGGCACAGGATGCACCATCTGTTGGAAAGACAAATGCAGTTTATTTTATTTCCATCTTAAGAAAAGGATAAGCATGTGTGTGTCTGTCCAGGTGCTATGTATCTGTCATTCTAAAAGATGGCAAACCACAAACATTTTTAGTAATAAAATGCATTGCATTTGTCATTCCAGTCAATGGCAAACCACAAACATCAACACTACTTTTGTAAATTTCATACCAAATGGCATATAGCAGAGACATATGCATTGCATTTGACATTTCAACAAATGTTGCATGCCAACTATTGTAGTAATGCATTTTATTATATCAAACGTTTATGATGTGCCATCTGTTGGAATGATACCTGCATCCTATTACTATACTATCTGTGCTTTAGCCTGTCTAGAATGTCTGTGATGCCCCGTCGGTTGGAGTGACAAATGCAATGCATTTTACTTCCATCTTAAGAAAAGGATAAGGGTCTGTGTGTTTGTCTGCTTGCAAGGTACGTATCTGTCATTCCAAAAGAGAAATAAATAAGTGGGAGTCCCTGCAAAAGTCTGCCTTTGACAAGACCTCTCGGGGTTTGTGTGTCGCGTGTTGCGCTTTCAGGGCTCAAAATTTACAAAAGGGGAAAATGAAAAGAGCGAAAAGTCTCCTCACCGGCATCTCATGGATGGTTGGCCTCTTGCTCCCGTAGTCCTGATTTAAAGTTCTGTATAGTGGGTGAGTTTTCTTGCCGCTGCAAAAATGAAAACGTTTTGTTAACCCTTAAACTGCCACATACTTTCTAATGCACCTCCAGACACTTTTTTTGATGCACTTTTTCAGTAAGCGTCACAATTCACAAAGAAAAAGTGAAATTTTAATGGAACATGTATACATGTACATTATCATGCAGAGAGCATCACAATTACTGCAACGCTGATCATTTTACACTCACCTAAAGGATTATTAGGACCACCATACTAATACGGTGTTTGACCCCCTTTTGCCTTCAGAACTGCCTTAATTCTACGTGGCATTGACTCAACAAGGTGCTGAAAGCATTCTTTACAAATGTTGGCCCATATTGATAGGATAGCATCTTGCAGTTGATGGAGATTTGTGGGATGCACATCCAGGGCACGAAGCTCCCGTTCCACCACATCCCAAAGATGCTCTATTGGGTTGAGATCTGGGGACTGTGGGGGCCATTTTAGTACAGTGAACTCATTGTCATGTTCAAGAAACCAATTTGAAATGACTCGAGCTTTGTGACATGGTGCATTATCCTGCTGGAAGTCGCCATCAGAGGATGGGTACATGGTGGTCATGAAGGGATGGACATGGTCAGAAACAATGCTCAGGTAGCCCGTGGCATTTAAATGATGCCCTATTGGCACTAAGGGACCTAAAGTGTGCCAAGAAAACATCCCCCACACCATTACACCACCACCACCAGCCTGCACAGTGGTAACAAGGCATGATGGATCCATGTTCTCATTCTGTTTACTCCACCATTTGAATGTCTCCACAGAAATCGAGACTCGTCAGACCAGGCAACATTTTTCCAATCTTCAGCTGTCCAATTTTGGTGAGCTCGTGCAAATTGTAGCCTCTTTTTGCTATTTGTAGTGGAGATGAGTGGTACCCGGTGGGGTCTTCTGCTGTTGTAGCCCATCCGCCTCAAGGTTGTGCGTGTTGTGGCTTCACAAATGCTTTGCTGCATACCTCGGTTGTAACGAGTGGTTATTTCAGTCAAAGTTGCTCTTCTATCAGCTTGAATCAGTCGGCCCATTCATTCTCCTCTGACCTCTAGCATCAACAAGGCATTTTCGCCCACAGGACTGCCGCATACTGGATGTTTTTCCCTTTTCACACCAGTCTTTGTAAACCCTAGAAATGGTTGTGCGTGAAAATCCCAGTAACTGAGCAGACCAGCCCGTCTGGCACCAACAACCATGCCATGCTCCAAATTGCTGAAATTACCTTTCTCTGCCGTTCTGACATTCAGTTTGGAGTTCAGGAGATTGTCTTGACCCCTAAATGCATTGAAGCAACTGCCATGTGATTGGTCGATTAGATAATTGCATTAATGAGAAATTGAACAGGTGTCCCTAATAATCCTTTAGGTGAGTGTACACACTGCTAATAACCAGAACAATATGTAGAAGGTCTCGTAAATGCCAAAAGGGACTCTGCTCCATTGAGCCCTTAACCTGCAACTGCTGAGCGCTTTGAGTAGTGAGAAAAGCGCTACAGAAATGCAAAGAATTATTATTATTATTATTAAGGTGCAAGTGACGCCATTGATGAAATTCAGTAAATCACCGAGCCGACTGCGCTTGACCTGGCTGCACGCAAACACACAGAGGTAAGCGCTGATGCTGGCAGGCTGGTCTAGTGCAGCGGCTCCATCCCAGGGACAGTGAGGCTGCAGGGGGCGCCAGTGGTCACGAGCTGGCTGCCCAACGAATGTACGGCACGGACCGGTCAGTTCCAGTGTGCTGGCAAATGACTATAGCCGGTGGTGGTGGTGGTTTAAGGGTTAAAGAAGGATCGGCACTAGTGATGAGCGAGCACCAAAGTGTTCGGGTGTTCGGTGCGAATACATCGCGATGTTCGTGTACTCTACCGAGCACCCGAGTATAATGTAAGTCAATGGGAGACAACCTGCTCTGAAGAGGTCAGAAAGTGACAGAAACACCACCCGGATGGACCAGGAACAGCATGGGGACGATGTCTGGATGCATCTTGGACTCCCAAGTCGCTGCTGGGAACCAGTTTGTCCGAGTTGTACGCCACTTTTACAGACTGACAAAAACACGCCCAAAACACCCCCAAAAAAATCAATTTTACAGGAAAAATGACGCTCTAAAACATGATATGCCAGTGCCTGCAGGTGAGCCGACGCTCTAAAACATGATATGCCAGTATCTGCATATATAACACCCGATGACGTGTTCTGGCCAGCCAATCACTGTAATGCCAGCACCTGACATGGCTACTGGCATTACAGTGAGGGCAGCACTTACCTGCCCCTTGATTGGCGGTCTCCAGCCCGTGAAACGTGCGGGGCGGAGACTCTAGCATGGCGCACGAGAACATGTGGTGATCGTTCAAGTAGCGCCATGCTTCGGGCATAGCGCCATGCTCGAGCCGAACACGTGCTCAGCCGAGCACGCTCACTCATCACTAATCAGCACATGTGAGTGGCGTGCAGACTCATAAAAATGAAACAAGTGACAAAAGCATAACGTGCATCACGAGTGGACTGAGGGGAGCAAATAATAAGGATAACATAAAGTATACATATATATATATATATATATATATATACACACACACATACTGTATACACAGTATCTCACCCCTCACATTTTTGTAAATATTTTATTCTGTCTTTTCATGGGACAACACTGAAGATAAGACACTTTGATCCGATGTCCAGTAGTCCGTGTACAGCTTGTATCACAGTGTCAATTTGCTGTCCCCTCAAAATAACTCAACACACAGACATTAATGTTAACAAAAGTGAGTCCACCCCTAAGTGACAAATGTCCAAATTGTGCCCAATGTGCCAGTTATTTGGTGTGGCCGCCCAACATTATTTCCTAGCACTGCCTTAACTCTCTTGGGCATGGAGTTCACACGAGCTTCACAGGTGGCCACTGGACTCCTCTTCCTCTCCTCCATGACGACATCACAGAGCTGGTGGATGTTAGAGACCTTGTGCTCCTCCACCTGCCCCACAAATGCTCAATAGAGTTTAGGTCTGGAGACATGCTTGGCCAGTCCAGCGCCTTTACCCTCAGTGGTCGTCTTGGAGGTGTGTTTGGGGTCGTTATCATGTTGGCATACTGCTCTGCTTCAGTTTGTCACAGTACATGTTGGCATTCATGGTTCCCTCAATGAACTGTAGCTCCCCAGTGCTGGCAGCACTCATGCCACGACACTCCCACCACCACGCTTGACTGTAGGCAGACACCCTTGTCTTTGTACTCCTCACCAGGTTGACGCCACACACGCTTGACACCATCTGAACTAAATAAGTTGATCTCGGTCTCATCAGTTCCAGTAATCCATGTCCTTAGTCTGCTTGTCTTTCTTGTGCATCATCTTTAGAAGAGGCTTCCTTCTGGGACGACAGCCACGCAGACCAATTTGATGCCATATCCGGTGGGCGTACGGTCTGAGCACTGCCAGGCTGACCTCTGCAGCAATGCCGGCATCACTCGTACGTCTGTCTTCAAAAGATGACCTCTGGATGTGACGTTCAGCATGGCGAGGCCTGTTCTGAGTGGAGCCTGTCCTGTTAAACCTGTCGCTGGATGGTCTCGGCCACCGTGCTGCAGCTCAGTTAAGGGTGTTGGCAATCTTCTTATAGCTGAGACCATCTTTATGTGGAGCAACAATTCTTTTTTTCAGATCCTCAGAGAGCTCTTTGCCATGAGGTGCCATGTTGAACTTCCAGTGACCAATATGAGAGAGAGAGTGTGAGGGTGATGACACCAAATTTAACACACCTGAGACCTTGTAACACTAACGAGTCACATGACATTGGGGAGGGAAAATGGCTTCTTGGGCACAGTTTGGACCTTTTTCACTTAGGGGTGGACTCAGTTTTGTTGCCAGCGGTTTAGACATCAATGGCTGTGTGTTGAGTTATTTTGAGGAGACAGCAAATTGACACTGTGATACAAGCTGTACACGGACTACTGGACATCGGATCAAAGTGTCACATCTTCAGTGTTGTCCTATGAAAAGATAGAAGAACATATTTACAAAAATGTGAGGGGTGGACTGACTTTTCTGAGATACTGTGGATAGATAGATAGATAGATAGATAGATAGATAGATAGATAGATGAAAGGCACTATATAATAGATAGATAGATAGATAGATAGATAGATAGATAGATAGATAGATAGATAGATAGATAGATAGATAGATGAAAGGCACTATATAATAGATAGATAGATAGACATACACCAAGAATAGCATGGGGTCAACTCGGGGGGCCGGAGGGTCTCATGTTTCAAGAATATCACGGAATTCTGCGATACGAGCAGCCACAGTGGACCACTTGATGTTGGCTTCATCTCCAACAGGGTTGTCCAACTCCGGTCCTGGTGGGCCGCAGTGGCTGCAGGTTTTCATTCTAACCCGTTTCCTAATCAGTGATCAGTTTTCACTGCTAATGAACTCCTTTTCCCTTCATCTTAATGGCCCTGTTTCTCAGGATTCAGTCCGCTGCACTGAGTCGTTTCTTCATTAAACAGAAATGAGACGTGAAACCCTAAACTCCAGCCACTTTCACTCTAACCAAACTCTTAATGAGAAACCAATTCTTGCTGTTAATTAAAGCCGTTATTGAAATTAGGACTTGTTGCTGCTCTCATTCTGTTGACTTTCTGTTTTTTCTAAGACCACCGTCAAGATGTTTAAGTGACCTGAGCTGACCAACCTGACCGAGACCCTCACCTTTCTTTAGTTTCAGGTGAGCTGCTTTTTGGCTTCTCATTAAAGAAAAACAAAACAAGTGAGGGGTCCGAATCACGTCACTTAAAACAAAGGCGAAACAGCAGCAAAAACGGCTCACTGATTAAGAAGGTTGTTAGAATGAAAACGGCAGTCACAATAGCTCTCCAGGACTGGAGTTGGAGACCCTGCCCTAACGGGTTAAGTTACTCCTATTTACAAAACAGCACGGGGATCGATGACATCGGTGGGTGGTGAGTCGATTTACGCTCTTCTGCTACTTCTCTGCGATTTTAAGTATTGATGAGAGGCCCGGCATCGTCAAGTGTAGCAGAATTCGGAGTCTGAGGGTCCGCTGATGAGTAAGCGTTAAGCTAATCACGTGCTTCTGTAATGGGCGGGGTATTTGATGACGTGTCCTCAGCTGCTGGTCAGTCACCTCCTTCCCTGCGCTGGGTGGCTGGCGCGCATGCGCATATCGATGTCTTGTTCTGACTTTAAAGTTGATTTTGACGCCCCCTAAGAGCCCCTCTTAGAAGGTACAAAAAAAATGACAAATTTCAAATATAAGCGCGAAGGGTGTCGTTTAAAACTTTTTAAAGGTCCATAATTACAAACCATGTTATTTTTCTTTTTTTTTTTTCTTTACAAATGACAATATGTAGACTTTAAGCATTTAAATTAAGCCCACCTTTTACCATTTCAGATATCTGACGCAACTGTTCTTGTTTCTAATGGAGTTAATCCTCATGGAGTACATCGTTATATTTCTTATGAACAACCCGACATGGAGCGTCTTACGCTAATTCAGACTCTTTCAAGTTTAACGTTCAATCGTGCAATACAATATTATAATTTTATTTCACCAAATGACTTTTTTAAGAGCGATGGCTCGCAATGGGGCTATAAAGAATATCTAGAAATCCGTAGGAATTCTGCTGCGCTTCTCCTCACCTGTATCCCTTAAAGCAGTCCGGCTGCTGGAATCTTTTCGGTAACGAGGGGCTCACGCGGTAAACGTCGCTGGTTTTGAGCGGCTCTTTGTTGGTCGATCCCGCGTCGTCAGCTGCTGCGTTTTCCATGCTGCGGCTATTCCTGGTATTAAAAATAGCAAAACATTAAAATGACACGAGGAGCTTTATTTGTGCTGGCCGTCTGTGCGTTTCCCGGCGAGATAATAGCGGAGAACCGTAAACGCATGTCGTTGCTAGGCGACTGTAACGTAGTAACAATAAACATGGAAACTAGCACAGTGAGCGATTATTTCTCGTAAACAGAACAGCAATGGGTTGCACATAACACAAATGAAAACTAATCCTCTGTGGTCAGGTACAAAGTTTAAATGCACGGACTCCTCTTCTCCTTGCAAAACGACGAACACAAGGCAACACGTGACGAGCGGAGAATTCTGCCACTGCGCATGCGCATCCCGCAGTCGCCATCTAGCAGTGCTTGTTAAAGTCCCGTCGTGTTTGTAAAAACCGAGCGCAGGCAGAGAAAATGGAAGAGCTGGCGCCGTGCTTGAGAAAATACTTGTTGGATATAAACTATATTAAGAGCAAAGTTGAGGGCATCCAACGCAAGAAATACTGCAGTGAATAACAATATGGGGGACGAAACGTGGTGCATACAGCCAAAGAGTGGCAGAGGGTTCTGTACTTAATAATTATAAAATTGCGCCCGATAAGATTTCGATTTGGCTTTCGTGGTAGCTGGAGAAACCCACCGTTCATTATGCAGTAAAAGAAGATGTAAGCAAAGTAAGGCCACTTTCATGAAAAAAGGCCGTTATTAAGTAATTGTTTGGAAAATAAGTATACACATTTTATGGAAATTTAAACTGATGGTTCAGAGACCACTTAAGTAATAAGCTAGCATCCATGTTTTATGTAAAAAAAAAGAATATGAAAGGGCCAGTAGAGGATCAGGTGAGGTATCTGCATTCTCAGCAGACGTTGTGGCAATTATTGTTACTATTGAATGGATAAATGAGGTTCAACCTAATAGAGCAGTTGGTGTAAAAGACTCGTTATTATCCTTACTGGTCATAGATTTGGAAAAATAAACTAATCAAAGAGAAGTGACCGTTTATTAGAAGTGACTAAACTTACCAAAACTAATACTGGTGTGAAAAATAGGCATTAGGTTAGAAATGAAAGATTAGAACAATCTAGACGAGAACAGGCCATTCAGCCCAGCAAACCTCACCAGTCCTACCCATCATAGATAGACAGACAGAGAGAGATATGAAAGGCACTATATAATAGATAGATAGATAGATACAGTTCAACAGGAAAGTATTCACAGCGCTTCATTACTTTTTCCACATTTTGTTATGTCACAGCCTTATTCCAAAATGGATAAAATTCTTTTTTTTTTCCTCAGAATTCTACACACAACATCCCATAATGACAACGTGAAATAAGTTTACTTGAGATTTTTGTAAATTTATTAAAATAAAAAACTGAGAAATCCCATGTACATAAGTATTCACAGCCTTTGCTCAATACTTTGTCGATGCCCCTTTGGCAGCAATTCCAGCCTCAAGTCTTTTGAAGATGATGCCACAAGCTTGGCACACCTATCCTTGGCCAGTTTCGCCCATTCCTCTTGGCAGCACCTCTCAGGCTCCATCAGGTTGGATGGGAAGCGTCGGTGCACAGCCATTTTAAGATCTCTCCAGAGATGTTCAATCGGATTCAAGTCTGGGCCCCTCAAGGACATTCACAGAGTTGTCCTGAAGCCACTCCTTTGATATCTTGGCTGTGTGCTTAGGGTCGTTGTCCTGCTGAAAGATGAACCGTCGCCCCAGTCTGAGGTCAAGAGCGCTCTGGAGCAGGTTTTCATCCAGGATGTCTCTGTACATTGCTGCAGTCATCTTTCCCTTTATCCTGACTAGTCTCCCAGTTCCTGATGCTGCCACCACCATGCTTCACTGTAGGGATGGTATTGGCCTGGTGATGAGCGGTGCCTGGTTTCCTCCAAACATGACGCCTGGCATTCACACCAAAGAGTTCAATCTTTGTCTCATCAGACCAGAGAATTTTGTTTCTCATGGTCTGAGAGTCCTTCAGGTGCCTTTTGACAAACTCCAGGCGGGCTGCCATGTGCCTTTTACTAAGGAGTGGCTTCTGTCTGGCCACTCTACCATACAGGCCTGATTGGTGGATTGCTGCAGAGATGGTTGTCCTTCTGGAAGGTTCTCCTCTCTCCACAGAGGACCTCTGGAGCTCTGACAGAGTGACCATCGGGTTCTTGGTCACCTCCTGACTAAGGCCCCTCTCCCCGATCACTCAGTTTAGATGGCGGCCAGCTCTAGGAAGAGTCCTGGTGGTTTTGAACTTCTTCCACTTATGGATGATGGAGGCCACTGTGCTCACTGGGACCTTCAAAGCAGCAGAAACTTTTTCTGTAACCTTCCCCAGATTTGTGCCTCAAGACAATCCTGTCAGAGGTCTACAGACAACTCCTTTGACTTCATGCTTGGTTTGTGCTCTGACATGAACTGTCAACTGTGGGACCTTCTATAGACAGGTGTGTGCCTTTCAAATCATGTCCAGTCAACTGAATTGACCACAGGTGGACTCCAATTAAACATCTCAAGGATGATCAGGGGAAACAGGATGGACCGGAGCTCAATTTGGAGCTTCATGGCAAAGGCCGTGAATACTTATGGACGTGGGATTTCTCCGTTTTTTTATTTTTAATAAATTTGCAAAAACCTCAAGTAAACTTTGTCATTATGGGGTGTTGTGTGTAGAATTGTGAGGAAAAAAATAATTTGAATTCATTTTGGAATAAGGCTGTAACATAAGAAAATGTGGAAAAAGTGATGCGCTGTGAATACTTTCCTTATGCACTGTAAAATAGATAGATAGAGAGATATGAAAGGCACTATATAATAGATAAAATGAAAAGAGCAGTCTAGATGAGACATTAGGGTGGTGGGGTAAGACTCTATATTTAAGTTTTAAAAATGTGAGCAAAAATGACTTCTGATCTTTAATTTAATAAACATATTTACTATAATGATTGAATAGAAGTATTTTAAAAGTATTTATGAAGTATTTTAAAGCTAGAGAAATGGCTTGTGAATTGTAGAGGTGTAAGACGTGAGACCCTTCATCCAGCAGATGGCAGCAGTGGATTGTTCTTCATGAGGCCACTCAGCTGATTTCCCAACAGGGGTGCAGGGTGCATGTGTGGCGTAAATCAGATGGCTGTCACTAGTGGTGTTCCCAGTTCTGTCCCCGTCACTCCCCGATTTGTGCACACATGCTCAGAACTTTCAGATTGAGGCACACGTGCACGAGTCGGGCCAGGCAGTGTCAATCTGGTCGTGACAGTCCACCCCTCTGGCCAGATGCCAATCAAACCTCAAGCACAGTGGCTTGTATATTAGTCAATACTGGACTGCGCCCTTCTCTATGGTCACTGCACAGTCCACATTTTTTAAGAAGTGTCCGCCCGCAGCAAGAACCCCCCCAGAATACGCCCCTCTGTGCGGTTCACTCACGGGATGAACTGGTGACACTTGTAAGCGTGGTGTTTGATTCTTGTAAGGTGTACTGCAGTGGTCAGGATGTGAACAAGCGTGTCACACAGAGGTGACTTTATACTTATAACACACACACTGATGTCACCGCGTTTTGGCTCTGTGGCTTTGTTCTCAGGTGTACGGCGCTCAACCATCCAAGTATAATCTCTCACTAGTAGCCTCCCACCATGTCCAGCGCCGCCATGTCTGCCAAAGAGACTTTGCCTCGAGTTGACTCAGTGCCACCAAGCCACGACGTGTGACAGCCTGATCATTGTATCCAAGGGGGCTTGTGCACTAATGGAGTGTCACTTCTTACAGTTCTCTCCAGGTGCCTTCATGGCAATAGGAGTGCAGTAAAGTGATGGAGGACCCGACACGGTGCAGACTGCGTTCCATTTCATGTACGAGCGCCCACACCATACGATACCTGCATGTAGCGCCTCACCAGTTGGTTAATGGCTTCCTGTACAGCAGGTACAATGGAATGAAGCTCGGCTGAGACATTCTGGACATGTCAGCCAGTTCACTAAGACGTGACAAGAGGTGGCCGACATAAATGGACAGAAATCCGAAAAAAGCCCACTCAGTGCAAAAAAGTGAATTAAAATGGAGTCTGTGCGTCACAGTCGTCACTTCTGAGGTTTGTCACATCAGCACACTTTACAGTAACGACTCGGTGACTTGAATTATTTGGGTTGTCATATACTTGGACTAGGCCAAGCATACTAGTGTGCCAACCGACTGTTCGGTAGCAAAGCCATGTGGGTGGGTGGCTGGGTTGGTTCCCCCTCTTATGATCTGACCCTTAGGTCCCCCCCTTATTATAACCCTTAGGCCCCCCTTTTTATTTGACCCTTATGGTTCCCCCCTTATGATCCGACCCTTAGCCCCCCTTTTATGATCTGACCCTTAGGTTCGCCCCCTTATTATGACCAATAGATCCCCCCTTACTATGACCCTTAGCCCCCCTCTTATGATCTGACCCGTAGGTTCACCCCCTTATTATTTTAACCTCTAGCCCCCCCTTATTATGACCCTTTGGTTCCCCCTTATACTCTGACCCTTAGCCCCCCTCTTATGATCTGACCCTTAGGTTCCCCCCTTATTATGACCCTTAGCCCCCATGATCTGACCCTTAGATGAATGCCCAATTCGCCCCTATGGTGGTGCCGGCCCCTTGTCAGGAGTTCCCATAAATGCCCACTCATCCCCCCAAGCCGGGTTTCTTCTATAAATCTCGATGTTTGTGTGGGGGGCTGTGTTCGCTCACTTCGAGTCTCCTCCTTTCGTGTACCTCAGGCTGTACCCAGAGAGGTCGTCTCACCAACTGTCCCTAACGTCCCTTGTGAAGAAGTTCACTTTTTTAAAAACAGCGGATGGGGTCGACGTGGCAGAAGCGGGTGATCGTCCGCTCACGGTGAAGCAGGGGGGCCGACGTTTTTTTCATACAACCAAGCCAAACGCACAATGGCGCTCTTCCCATACTCTTCAGCTGTGTAAGTTCTGCATTAACCAAACGAAGATGAAGAGGTGCCATGATGGAAACATTTCCAGTTATGAATACCGGCTGCTATTTTAAAATAAACTCTGCCACAGGCACACAGGGGCACAGGGGCACAGTTAGATGTGTGTTAAGGGGGGAACATGTCACCAGTGGCAGTAAGGTAACAGACTCATGAGTGTGGACTTGTTAGGACCCTCACATCCAGACTTGATGTTCTTTTGGATGGTCTTGCTGCTTTGGGCTCAATGGCCTGCCCTAATAATCTCCTACCACAAACTGGCACACGATCTGCCCACCTGTGCTCGCTGGGCTCGTGATGGGCAGCATACAAGTCCTGGCTCAGGGACTTCTGTCGTTTGCCCTTTGAAGAGGACACCCTGGGTCTCGCTGTCTTGTGCCCACCATCTGTAGGGCTGTAGACCACCGACTCCTCGTTCCTCTGAGAGGTGAAAGTGAAAGTGCGCTCCATTGTCACGTCTCCAGAAGGCAACTGGCAGAACACAAACACTCGGCGTCCTGGCGTTTACCACACTGACTCCACGAGAGGAGCAAGGAGCCTTTAAAAGGCACATTGTCATGGCGACGCCTTCTTTTGCATACATAATTAACACTTTGTCCAAAGGAGGCCTGCCAGTGGCCAGACAATGAAACTGGAAAGTTCTAGAATGGCCCTCCGTTCCTCACTCCTGCATGGCAGCTGCTTGGAATTTCACCAAAGATCCGCAAACAAGTGCAGAGGTGACTGGGTGACACTCAGATGAGTGACACGTGAAATTAGAAATGTGACATCATAAGTGACCTCCTCCATCAGCCTGCAAACGGCCCCCTGGACTGAAAAGCAGCTTCTGATTCACTGCTGAGTATGCGAACGCGGCGGGCGTCCACTTCACCAAACATCTCGTGGAAAATGTAAGAGCAGCGCCGCGCGACCTGTCATGTCTGCTCGATACGACGAAACTCGTACTGTGTGCTGCGGGGTCTCGAGGGGGTCCTGGGTGACCTCTCAATAGATAGATAGATAGATAGGAAAGGCACTATATTGAATAGCTAGATAGATAGATAGATAGATAGATAGATAGATAGGAAAGGTAAAAGTTAATGTTTGTGATGTGCCATCTGTTAGAATGAAAAATGCAATAAAATGTATTACTACAAATGTTTTTCATGTGACATCTGTTGGAATCATATATGCAGTGCATATTTCTCAGTTATATCCCATTTGGTGTGCAATTTTTCAAAACAGTGTTAATGTTTATGACGTGCCATTTTGTGGAATGACAGAGACATGGCAACTGGACTGGGACACATCATTATATTATATTATATTATATTATATTATATTATATTATATTATATTATATTATATTATATTATATTGTATTGTAGGAATCGGATTAGGGAGCCTTTATTGTTATTGTGGCAGTTCAATGACATTTTTGAAGCTACGTCTGTAAATTGTGAAAGTACAACAAACAATGGCAAACAAATAATATAACAAGCATACATCCTATAACAAATAAATACCATTCATAAATAAATAAGGGACATAAATTATTATCCACTAAAGTAATTGACGTACATACTGGAAAAAATATATAGCAGTTCTATGAGTTTTTAAAATGTAAAATTCTGATGGCCCAGTCGTTTTCTTCTGCTTGTAATGCTCTTGTACCACCTGCTGGAGGGCAGTAGTGTGCCCAGTGAGTGGCCAGGATGAGAAGGGTCTTCATTGAATTTCCAAGCTCAGCGGAGGCATTGGGCACTGGCGGTGTCTTCCAGGGAGGGCAGAGAGCAGTCAATGATATTCTCTGCTATGGCCATTACCCTCTGCAGAGGGTGTTATACAGGTATATTATATTATATTATATTATATTATATTATATTATGTTATATTATATTGTTATATTATATTATTTACTTATTCATTTCAGAGTTGGGTATTCAGCGCCTGTTTATCATATAGTGCCATTGTCAAGCCCACTTAAGCCAGTTAGTGTTAAGGACGCATCTAAACTCACTGACCGTAATGCAGTTGTCGGTCAGCAGATGGCGCAGTGGACTGCCAGTTGCGCAGCCTCATCTTGTCGTCCTCCTTCTCCTCCTCCTCCCTCGGCTGTGACGCCATCTCTCTTAACATTTAAGACTGAAGCTCAGTCGGCCTCTGCGGCCTTTGCCCGTGGATGTGAGGGGGTACATGACTGGATTTTGTGGGTGTCAAGGCAGAGGCCACCCGATGGAGTTATCTAAGGCTTTGAATGCAGTTTGCTGCTGATACGACCCCAATTACGAAAAAGTTGGGAGAGAATGGAAAGTCCAATTAAAAATGAACTTCTCTTCACCCCGCTCTACGCTGAAGACGACACGACACGACGTGATTCGATGTTTTAACTTGTGAATGTATTTTTTTTTCTTTCTATTTTGTCAAAACCAGGAGCGGATGTGCGGGAGGGGGGCATTTGGTGGCATCTGCCTCCATAACAAAACTATATGCCACCTCATTTGCTCCCATATAAATACAATATGATTTAGAAAAGTTATAATTAGTAACTAAGTTTCTTGGATCTCCTTTTGACATAAAGCATGTCCTGCGCTCAGCCTTTCAAGCGATTCTCCCCCTTCAGACATTAATAGTTTGTTCCGTTACTATTTGAGTCTCCTCCCCCTCCTTTATTTCTGACGGTACGAACTGAACGGCGCGCTCTCGGTTTGTGCGTCTACGCGCGTCAGTCTCTGATGAAGAACTCAGGTAAAGTTAGAAATAATTCGGAAATTCTCTCCTTTTCCTCCGACCCTTTGTAGTGGGTGTGATCTGCAGCTCGGTGCTTAGCTGAAATTAACATTTAAAGAGGGTGGGGTCCTCAAAAAATGAACTCGATCCGAAGTTGAAACCCCGCTGAATTTGAACACCAGTTTTATGTTTACTAGGGTGACCAGACGTCCTCCAAAAGAAGGACATGTCCTCTTTTTTAACATGGTTTCCTCCGTCCCCCAGGCATTCCAAAAATTCATGAAAATGTCCTCCTTTCACAGAATCACGAACAGAGTTGACCGTTTTTGACTAATTACATATGATATATACCGAGAATGAGCAGCCTGTGGCCATTCTCCATTCATCCGCATCACCGCGTGACATTACGTTACGTTATCAATAATTGTAACATCAAGTAGCGGCAACACTGTTTTATATTCTATTTCCGCCCGACGGCGCAATGGAAAGCGGTTAGCGGTTGATTGGAGTTGGAAAATATATTTCATCATTTTTGTCCTCCTTTTTGACTGTCGATATCCTCCTTTATAGCCGAACCCATCTGGTCACCCTTTGTTTACAGCATTTCATATTTCGTTCTTTTTATTATTTGTCCTTTTGTATGCGCATGATGTGAAAACTTCATTTGACCCTGATACTTCTAGTATACTGTATTAGGCATTATGGACGCAACGAGTAGTCCCGCAAAATGAGCTCCTTTATTGGCTAACTGAACAGATCACAACGTGTAACCTGGCAGAAGAAGGGGCCTCCGGTGCCTCGAAAGCTTGCATGTCGTAGAGGCGATTAGAGGGTCATTTTGCTTTACTTCATATTGCACCCTAATATTTGTTATTGCACACTGCATTTCCTGTTCATGATATATTATTTATGTTGTAACGATCTGGAAAAGAGAGTGTTTAATTATAAATAGTTAAAAGAAAAAAGGGGGCGGGCAGAGGCACAACTGCCACTCTTAATAAAACAGCCTGTGGGGTGCTTGTATGTGGGGTGTGTTTGTTTGTTTGTTTGTTTGTTTGCATTTTTTTTTTGTCCTGACTACGTTGTGGTTGTCGATTTGTTGAAGTAAGAAGTAAAGTGAATAAAAGCCATTGATTAGTTCTTAGATTTGGTAATTGACCACCACTTGTTCGCGAGCTTCATTTGCCCGTCTGGGAAGGGATACTACAATATATCGCGACGTGTCTTGCCATTGCATGGGCTATAGGGAAGGGAAGCAGTGTTGGGATGGAGTCTTGGGTTGTAAGGGCTTGGGGCGCCTCCCGAGAGGGTTAATTAATGGGGCGTGATAAAAAGGGGGGGTGTGGCCGGAAGTGGGAGTTGGAGAGGCTGGAGAAAGTGAGGAGAACAGCACAAGGTGGAAAGAAGGGCAGTAACTGTTTTTAAGAGCGGCAGATAGGACGAAGGTGATTAGTCTTTGGTATTTTGGAGGTGTCCCCGTGACCCAGACAACGGGCGGCTGTAGGGCATATTGAATTAAAAGCCAGTCGGCATTTGGAAGACTTCCCCGGACAAGCGGCTCCTGAGTGTGTCTATTCGACGGGAAGTCACAATATATATATATATATATATATATATATATATATATATATATATATATATATATATATATATATATATATATATATATATATATATAGTGTGTGTGTATACAGTACAGGCCAAAAGTTTGGCCACACCTCCTCATTCAATGTGTTTTCTTTATTTTCATGACCATTTCCAGCACTCCATCACTCTCCTTCTTGGTCAAATAGCCCTTACACAGCCTGGAGGTGTCCTGTTGAAAAATCAATGATCGTCCAACTAACCTGACTTCTGCACAACACAACTGCTGGTCCCAACTCCATTGATAAAGCCAGAAATTCCACTAAATAACCTGATAAGGCACACCTGTGAAGTGAAAACCATTTCAGGTGTCACCTGTTGAAGCTCAGCGAGAGAATGCCAAGAGTGTGCAAAGCAGTAATCAGAGCAAAGGGGGGCTGTTGTGAAGAAACTAGAATATAAAACATGTTTTCAGTTATTTCACCTTTTTTTTGTTAAGTACAGAACTCCACGTGTGTTCA
The DNA here is from genome assembly GCF_016835505.1 of Polypterus senegalus. Taxonomy (NCBI): domain Eukaryota; kingdom Metazoa; phylum Chordata; class Cladistia; order Polypteriformes; family Polypteridae; genus Polypterus; species Polypterus senegalus. Next base: position 3,173,046 of record NC_053162.1, on the reverse strand, counting down.
TTCAGAGTTTTGATGCCTTCAGTGAGAATCTACCAATGTAAATAAAGAAAACACATTGAATGAGGACGTGTGGCCAAACTTTTGGCCTGTACTGTGTGTGTGTGTGTGTATATGTATATATATATAAAATATATATATATATACTGCTCAAAAGAATTAAAGGAACACTTTCTAATCAGAGTATAGCATCAAGTCAATGAAACTTATGGGATGTTAATCTGGTCAGTTAAGTAGCAGAGGGGGTTGTTCATCAGTTTCAGCTGCTGTGGTGGTAATGAAATTAACAACAGATGCACTAGAGGGGCAACAATGAGAGGACCCCAAAACAGGAATGGTTTAACAGGTGGAGGCCACTGACATTTTTCCCTCCTCATCTTTTCTGACTGTTTCTTCACTAGTTTTGCATTTGGCTGCAGTCAGTGTCACTACGGGTAGCATGAGGTGATACCTGGACCCTACAGAGGTTGCACAGGTAGTCCAACTTGTCCAGAAGGCACATCAATACGTGTCATTGCCAGAAGGTTTGCTGTGTCTCCCTGCACAGTCTCAAGGGCATGGAGGAGATTCTAGGAGACAAGCATTTACTCTAGGAGAGCTGGAGAGGGCCATAGAAGGTCCATAACCCATCAGCAGGACCAGTATCTGCTCCTTTGGGCAAGGAGGAACAGGATGAGCACTGCCAGAGCCCTACAAAATGACCTCCAGCAGGCCACTGGTGTGAATGTCTCTGACCAAACAACCAGAAAGACTTCATGAGGGTGACCCAAGGGCCCCATGTCCTTTAATGGGCCCTGAGCTCACTGCCCAGCAGCATGCAGCTCGATTGGCATTCGCCATAGAATACCAGAATTGGCAGATGCACCACTGGTGCCCTGTGCTTTTTATAGATGAGAGCAGGTTCACCCTGAGAACGTGACAGAAGTGAAAGGGTTTGGAGAAGCCATGGAGAACATTATGCTGCCTGTAACATCATTCAGCATGAGCAGTTTGGTGGTGGGTTAATGATTGTCTGGGGAGGCATATCCATGGAGGGTCACACAGACCGCTACAGGCTTGACAAAGGCACCTTGACTGCCATAAGGTATCAGGATGAAATCCTTGGACCCATTGTCAGACCCTACGCTGGTACAGTGGCTCCTGGTGCACGACAATTCCTGGCCTCATGTGGTGAGAGTATGCAGGCAGTACCTGGAGGATGAAGGAATTGAAACAATTGAATGGCCTTCACGATCCCCTGACTTAAACCCAATAGAACATCTGTGGGACATTATGTTTCGGTCCATTAGGCGCCGCCAGGTTGCTCCTCAGACTGTACAACAGCTTAGGGATGCCCTCATACAGATCTGGGAGGAAATGCCACAAGACACCATCCGTCGTTTCATTAGGAGCATGCCCCGACGTTGGCAAGCATGCATACAAGCTCGTGGGGGCCACACAAGATACTGAAAAGCATTTTGAGTTGCAGAAATTAAGTTTTTGAAAAAATGGACTGGCCTGCCACATCTTCATTTCACTCTGATTTTAGGGTGTCTACACAATTGAGCCCTCTGTAGGCAGAAAACTTTTATTAAAAGACTTGCCATCCTTTTGTTCCTAAGACATTGCCCTGTCGTTATTTGTATAGATATCCAACTTCATATTGAGATCTGATGTATCTAATGTGTTTCTTTAAAGTGTTCCTTTAATTTTTGTGAGCAGTGTACATATATATATAATATGAAAGCAGCAGACCACCATATCAATGCCCGTTCAGGAACCAGCAGGGAATTCTGGGAGTTGTAGCCTGGCAGTGAAGGTGTGCTTGATCATAGACATAGAATTCCTAGACGCTGTGTGACCAGCAGCATCGGCACTCAAGGTCACCTTACAATAAAATTTAACAACATTAGTAAAATTAAAACAAGAGAATGATAAATCAAAAAGTAATAATTAGCAAACAAACAAAGATAACTGGCAGTAACAGTGCAACATTCACAATTGGTATGCCAGTTTGAAAAGACAAGGTTTGAGGGCAGTTTTAAAATGTGTTATTGAGTCGAGCTGACATATGAGCGGGAAGAGAATTCCCGAGTTGAGGAGCACCAGGAGAGACGCTCGAGCTGCCATAGCACTGAGTCTGACGTGTGGCACAGAAAGTCGAGCTGCAGATGAGGATCTGAGTGAGGAGTGGAGTGCCAGTCTGGAGGAGATCAGTGAGGTGTGGAGAGCTTGAAATGTTCAGAGCGGGATTGTGTGTCGTATTCAGTAGTGAACAGGGAGCCAGTGAAGTCGAGAGAGAATCGGTGTGATGTGTTCAGTGGATTTAGAACAGCAGCTTAGTATCCTGGCAGCAGAATTTTGAAGAAGTTGTAAGCGATGGAAACGTTTTTGAGGGATGTCAGACAGAATAGCATTACAGGTGAGGTGACTCGGGCATTAACTGATACTTCAGTACTGTGTTGTGTAAGAACAGGACGAAGTCTAGAAATGTGTTGGAGATGGAAGAAGGTAGTCTGAGAAATGTTACTTATATGGGAGGAATTATTTAATTGCCATTATTAGTGTATAAATGGATATAAATAATTGCATTTAAACGATTCGCCAAAATCTGTTGTATGTAAATGTTTTAAACGTTACAGTTTTTTCATCAGAAAACCCGGTTTTGACGTCTACCTCTCTTAGTTTAAATGGCACTTTTGCCACTCGCAATATGGCGGACGTGCTGACTTATCGTGACGACTGGGTAACGCAGTGAATGTGCCGTCTATCTATTTATGTCTATATGGTTGATCAGCGGCTCCTGGAGCTTCAAGAGGCAGAAAGTGAAGGGTTGTGCTTCACATGTATTCGTGTTATTTTATGTAGCGCCTTTCTTGTCGAAAATTCTCTTATGTTGTACAGAACTTCTGCTTCTACTTTTCTGTGTCCGAAACACTTTACATGAAGGGAAGTCCCTCAGGATTTGTGGTTGACCCTTGTGATTTCATATAGCGCCTTTCACCATGAATACTTACTTAGAATGCCTTACTGATTGATTTTTTTTTTTTTTTTCTACATGATTCCCATTTTCACGTGCATAGAGGTTTCCGCTTTTAGCTGGTGTGGATCATCTTGGATTTGTAGCCAATGCATGCTGTTCAGGGGGCTTGTGGAGGATGGTTGCTGTCACTTTCAGAACTTTGGATTCTCACACAATTTCAATTTGCATTGTCAAAGGGGAATTCCTTCTTAATTATTATTAGGAATTAGTTATTCCAACAGATGGTGCATCACAAACATTTTGTCAAAGTAAAATGCGTGCATTTTTCATTCCAACGGATGGTGCGTCACAAATATTAGCCTTACGTTTACAAAACCCAAGCCAAAGGGCATAAAAATAGACACACATTTCATGGTTTCATATTAAAAGGTGACATTAGCACATGAAGAAATTCTATCAGGGTTGTGCTTCACATGTATTCTTGTCATTTTATATAGTGCCTTTCATGGTGAAAGCGACCCCATATTCTTCATCAACACCAACTCACTCATTTCAATACATGGCATATCGCAAACATTTGTAGTAATAAAGTGCATTGCATTAGTCATTCCAACTTGTGGAGCATCACAAACCTTTGTACTAATAAATTGTGTTGATCATTCCAACACATGGCGCATGACATACATTTATAGTAATAAAACAAATTGCATTAGTCATTCCAACACGTGGAGCATCACAAACCTTTGTAGTAATAAAAGGCATTGCATTTTTTATTCTGACAGATGGCACATTAGAAACATCAGCACTACTTTTCTGAGTCCCTCACCAAATGGCACATCACAGAGACCTATCTAGCAGATGGACACCCACACACACACACACCCCTTTATTAAGGTGGACTAGCTCTGCTATCCATCAAAGATGAGCTGATATCCCAGTAAATGATGTACACCTTGGTGTAAACGTCTGCAGTGCCCCATTTTTTGCATACAATAATAAGATGCATTGCGTTTGTCATTCCAACAGATGGTGCATCACAGACATTTGTAGTAATGAAATACACGAGTACAAAAGTTTGTGAAGTGCCATCTGTTGGAGTAACAAACCAACGTATTTTATTACGATGTCTCTGTTATATACCGTTTGGTATTGGATTCACCAAAGCAGTGTTGGTGTTAATGACGTGCCACCTGTTGGAATGCCAAATGCAATGCGTTTTATTTCTGCGAATGTTTATAATTCACTGCTATTGTGGGCAGCATCAGGAGTGGGCAGGAGGAGGAGTACAGAAAGTTAATCAAAGACTTTGTTAAATGGTGCGACTCAAACCACTTACACCTTAACACCAGCAAGACCAAGGGGCTGGTGGTGGATTTTAGGAGGCCCAGGCCCCTCATGGACCCTGTGATCATCAGAGGTGACTGTGCAGAGGGTGCAGACCTTTAAATATCTGGGAGTGCAGCTGGATGATAAATTGGACTGGACTGCCAATACTGATGCTCTATGTAAGAAAGGTCAGAGCCGACTATACTTTCTGAGAAGGTTGGCACCCTTCAACATCTGCAGTAAGATGCTGCAGATGTTCTACCAGACGGTTGTGGCGAGTGCCCTCTTCTATGCGGTGGTGTGCTGGGGTGGCAGCATAAAGATGAAAGACGCCTCACGCCTGGACAAACTGGTGAGGAAGGCAGGCTCTATTGTAGGCACGGAGCTGGACAGTTTGACATCCGTGGCAGAGCGACTGGCGCTGAGCAGACTCCTGTCAATCATGGAGAATCCACTGAACAGGATCATCTCCAGACAGAGGAGCAGCTTCAGTGACAGACTGCTGTCACCGTCCTGCTCCACTGACAGACTGAGGAGACCCCACACTATGCGACTCTTCAATTCCACCCGGGGGAGTAAATGCGAACATTAATTTTATTTTAATTCTTTTCATTTTTATTACTATTTAATTTAATATTGTTTTTTGTATCAGTATCCTGCTGCTGGATTATGTGAATTTCCCCTTGGGATTAATAAAGTATCATCTATCTATCTATCTATCTATCTATCTATCTATCTATCTATCTGTCTGTCTATTATATAGTGCCTTTCATATCTATCTATCTATCTATCTATCTGTTGTAAAGTCAGAGCCACAGAAACGAGACGGACACACAGACACATTGGCTGATCTTTTTATTCAGGTGGGTTTCATGAGCTTCTCTTTATATAGTGCCTTTTCTATTTATCCTAAATTTACATCTGCTTTGTTTTACGGTTTGTAGTCCTTTCATTGGAGTGTGTGGTCCTTTCTGTCTTGGAGCCCCCCGGTTCTAGACCATTGACGCTCTTGAACATTAGGGGTGAAAGACGAGGGGTCACAGACTGGCTCTTGTTTGATGCGGGGGTCTCTTCTGGTTTCAAACACATAGCCACTGAGACTTTTTTTTGGTGGTCCGAGGACTGACCCCTGATTTGACCAGTCTGCTTCTCCTGGTTTTGTGCCCCCCTTGACTGGCAGACTTCGTCCCTTGCTTAATGAGGTGATCAGATCCACCAGCCTTCTTGTGCCCCCCAGGTCTCAGTTTTTGTACTTTTGTCCCAGCCACAGTGGCGTGTTTTCGTCTCCATTATTTCCCCACAGCTGCTTTAAGCCGCCATCAATGATAAGAAAAGCGGCGTCCTTCGTGTCCCCCCTCGACATGGAGATTGAGTCTGCGTCTGCACCAGTGTGACTTGCATCGGTGGCGCTGCGGACAATGAGGTCTCCTGCTGAAGGGGAGCAGATGAAAGTGCCAGGTGCTAAGGTGAATCATCTGCTATGACGTCGTGGTACAAACCCAAAGCCGAGAGCCGACTGCGTCCTAATCCGTCTAATCTGCTTAAATCACACCGCGGCCATCTCTGCCAGCGGGCGGGTGGTAATGAAGCATCTGACACCCTGGGCCGCCGGCATTCTGCCGGGCAGATCCAATAAATGAAGGCCGAGGGAGCTGGAGAAGCACCTGAAGCTGTCGACCTCTCATCAGGTCAATTCAGGATCTGAGAAAAGTGGAAGTTTAGTTTAATACGAGGTGGGCAGAGCAACCTAAAGCGTACGTCTCCAAAACTGTGACCGAGTAAAAGAACAAAGAAAGAACTGCTCAGGAACTTCCACAGGTGCACCGCACAGTCCAGCCTGGGGTGGCAATGATATAGCGCCTTTCATATCTGTTATATAGTGTCCTATCTATCTATTGTGACACTAGAGGGCGCTGTCGCTCCTCAAACCCCACAGACAGACGTCCAACACACCAGGTAAAAGCACCAGGAAATATTTTAATTATTTTCTTAAATATAGATTGTGCCAGAAAAAGCCACAACCACCACAATAAACCAATCAATAATCACAATAATATTCCTCCTCCTCCTCCCAGCACCTCTGTCACTCTCCCTCCCAACTCCGGCTCTCTCACTGGGTCTCCACCAGTCCTTTATATAGTCCTTGACCCGGAAGTGCTTCTCCTCTTCTGTTCACGTGACTTGTCAGCATTTCCGGATCAGATGAAGAATTACATTTTTCTTCAGCCCAGAAGTACTTTGTGTTCTTTTGTCCTCATTACTTGGGAGTACGTCCGGGCTACATGGGAAATAAAAATCCCCGCATCTCCCTGCAGCATCACACGGTGGCACCCACGGTACCCAGCAAGGCTGTGAAGCCAAACTCCATCTCCCATGGTGCCCTGCGGGAAATCCGGGGCACCTCTAGGCTGCATGGAAGATGCCATCTAGCGTCCTGGGTGTGTCGGTGAGGATGAGCTGCTGGCTGTCCATCACTTTATCTATCTATCATATAGCGCCTTTCACTCTATCTATCTATTAATCATATAGTGCCTTTCACTCTATCATATAGCGCCTTTCACTCTGTCTATCTATTAATCATATAGTGCCTTTCACTCTATCATATAGCACCTTTCACTCTATCTATCTATTAATCATATAGCGCCTTTCACTCTGTCTATCAATCTCTGTCAGTTATGTAGTGTCTTTCATAACTATCTGTCTATTATATAATTCCTGTCATATTTTTCGATTATACAGTGCCTTGTATGTATGAAGGGCACTAACTGAACATCTAGTTGGCAGACAGACATGAAAGGCACTATATCATTGACTCGTCCCTAGATCGTGTCTTTTAATTATATATTGCCTTTCTATTTTTCAGTTATGTAGTGTCTGGCACGTCTACCTGTATGATCATTTATATTGTGCCTTTTTAGCACTGCCGTTCTGTTCACAAGGACAGTGCCTTTCAATTCTGTTTAATTTCCAGACAGACAGACAGACAGATGTGAAAGGCGCTATATCATTGACATATTCCAGGGTTGTCTCTGCAGCTGAAAGATGGCCGTTCTGAGGTGACCGCGGAGTTTTCACAGGTGAGTTGTAGTCTCCCACCTGACAGCGCTGACCACCCACATCAGCCCGTTTTTTCCGTTTGTTTCATCAACAATAAACAAACAAACAAACAAACAAACACACGCAAAGCCCCGAAGTGGCCGGGAGTTTCTAGAGGGTTCCATGGACGCGTCACAAACCAGCGCAAGTCCTGGGGGTGTTTTTTGTTCTTTTTTATTAAGCTTTTCATGAAAGATAAACAGGACATCAGTGAACACCCATGAAGAACAAGAAACGGCCTTTTCTGTTTCAAAAAAAAAAAAAAAAGACATAAAAGAAAATCAAATTCCCAACACGTATGATCAGCTTTGCTTTTCCTTTTGCGATGCCAGCCTTCGTCTCCGGGTGGCGAGAGCTGCTGTGCCCGCGGTGAGCCCACCCTCAGAGACACTCGATGACAAAGCCCTCCCAAGAGACGAGGAGGGTCCTTGTGCGATGTCCCCCACCCCAAATGGACATTCACACAAAGAACGCATACAATGGGGGAAAAGAAGAGAAAGAACACAGAGGGCGAATTAAAATTACATTTTGTACAAAAATAGATTCTTCTTCTTCTTCTTCTTCTTCGTTTTTCTTTTGCTGACTCCTGCGATTTCCATACGTCGCCATGTCTAAGGCTTCACCTGTGACGGAGCGGCTTACACAAATTCTGCGCAAAAGCCTCCCGACATCTGAAAATAGATGTGGAAGCTCCTAATGGCGGGCATCTCGTACCCACCTTGCCCATCGGTGACCCCGTGGAGTTAGTGCTTGGCGTGAGTCCATTGAGGTGCGGGCGGAGCTTTGGGATCCCGACGTGTGGCTGGTGGTTTCAACATAATAAAGGGTCAGTCAGGGATGAGCACAGGGAGAGGAGCAGCCGAGGGCACACATCACCCAGAATGAATGATTTAGCACCGCTGCCCACAGACATTGTAGGCATGAAAACGGTGAACGTGCGGACGACTTCTTTTTTTCATTTCTTTAATTTTTATAAGTTTAAAATGCAGGGTGAGGAAGATGAAAAGTGTTTGTAGAATGTGTTATGGGGGCTAAGTGAGAGCTGGTCGTGATGAAAAGACACGAGAGAGAGGAGCCAACAAAGACCGAAGAAGCGAGGAGACGCCCTTGACGTGCGCTTGGTTAGAGAAGATGGACCCAACATGAAGTGCCATCTTGGTTGTACGCGGGAAGCTCCAGCCCTGCTCTCACTTTCCTTTATTGTAGTCTGTGTTTCAATTGGCTGAGCCCAAGGGGTCCGGGCCCTCTTTAAACTGCACCTGGCAGCTTACCTGAGGTCGATGAAAAGGGCCTGGCGTGCCTTGTTAAGATTCAGGCCTGACCAACAGCAAAAAGTCCCAAGGCCTTCACGAAGGATCAACAAAAATGGAAAGGGGAAAACCATGAAAACCCCTGGCCAGAAATAACTGGCCTTGAAATAGTACATTGTGCCTGATTACAGGCACATATCAGACATTTTTATCGGGATTCGGGCCTAAGCAAGGCCTCACTACTTCAGGAAAGGCCTGAGGCCTACACACTCCTACAGCCTAAAAAATAAATACATAAAACAGGAGAGAGGATCGGTAAAAACCCCTGGCCCAAAATAACAATGACTTGAAATGATTCATTTAATGTAATCGGGTTACAATCTACCAGATATTCGTCTGATCCAGGCCTAACTAGGACCTGAATACGTCAAGAACAACACCTAAAAACCAAAGGAAATCCCCAAAAGGGAGAGGGAAACTTAAAAACCCTGGCCAAAAATAATGATTTTTGAAGTGATGCGTTTTAGTGCAATCGGGGATGATTTATGGAATCATTTATGATTTGGACAAAACCAAGACGTGAATACCCCAAGAAAGGCCTGAGGCCTACATGCTCCAAAAAGTCCTAAATGGCAAAAAATGTACAGAGGGGAACCATGGAAACCATTGGCTCATAGTAACTAGCATTAAAATTATAAATTTTAATTTCAAATTGAATTCGGACCTGAGAACATCAAGGAAAAGGTTAGAGGCCTGAAGCAACAAAAACCAAAAAGTAATTAGGTCTGAAATGTTACATTGTGTCTGATTGCATTCAAATCTAAGAAATGATATTAGGATTAAGGTCTGAATATTTCAAGAAAGGCCTGAGGCCTACACGCTACTATGGCTTTAAAAAAAAAAAAGGGAGAGGAGAACCGTAAAACCGATGACCCAAAATAAGCAGCCTTGAAATTGTACATTTGAATGTAGTTGGGGGTGAGTTGTTTTTGGGCTGCAGGCCTTTCTGTCCTGTGTAGGCCTCAGGCCTTTCTTTAGGTATTCAGGTCCTGCTATGCCTTGCGCTGCGCCCGATTGCTTCACGGTGGATGCTTTCAGTGGCAGTTGTGTTGGGCCAGGGTTTTTATGGTTCCCCTCTCCATTTTTGTGATTTTCTTGAAGCAGGTGATCATAACAAGGCATGCTGGGCACTTTCACAGACCTCAGATAAACTGCCAGCTGCAGCATTAGAGGGCCTGCACCTTCTGGCCCAGAAACAAACTTAAATAAAGGAACCCGAGACCAGGGATGGTGCCCGGGTGCAAACATAATGGATTCAAAGTCTCGCTGTTGGGTTTTCAAGCCACCATCTCTACCACCATCTCCCTTAGGCAGCAGTCGACATCGCCACTTGGTCGGTGAGACAGCTGTCTCTGTTATCTACTCACGGTGGCCAAGTCCCCAATTGTCACCAGCAGGACTCTCTCATGGTGACACTCCCAGTCTCTCTGAGACAACAGAGGGATGACGCAAACCCAAGCCGCCAGTTCTACCTCCGCATCTAAGGAGGCAGTGTGGCCACTTAGCCAGTGATGCGGCTGCTGGGCACGGTGGGTACAGCGGGCAGACATTCAGCAAAGGTGAAACAGAGAACCAGTTGGCATTGCCAGCGAAGAGAATGGCAGTGCACTAGAGTGGGGTGCGTGAGGCGCAGAGAATGATGGAGATTGAGGAGACGGGTAAAGAGCGAGGAGCGGCACTTGTTTGGGACGGACTGGGCACTCGGTGCAATCAGGGTGCTTACAGTGAATCAGCATGAGGACAGCAGGGTGTGTGTGGGGTGGCACTGGGAAGCGGAAGAAAGTGCACTTGTTTGACGAGGATTACAGCGAGAGTTGTGCTCAAATGTCAGAGTTGAGGGTGAGTGGGCAGAGGCAGCAGCTGAGAACTTTGAGTGTGACAAGTAATGAGGAAGAGGAGGAGGAGGAGACTGTAAAACGTCTCACTTCAAGCTGTAATCCTCCTAACGCCTGAGGTATGCTACAGGAAATTTAAAAAGTTATCGAGATGATGTCGGGGGTCTCGCAGTGTCCCAAACTGTCACGTCTTTGCCGAGACGCCACATTGTTATGAAACTGATGACCACAGGGGGGCGCCGATCACGTATCACATGTCCATCCACGCCGATTCCCAGTGCCGCTTTAACCCTTTTTTGCCTCCCACAAAGTTTAATCCCTGATTGGTGATTGTCGGTAACTCGCGTGAGGAACGTGCAGGCAGGCCTTCAGGACAGGATGCTGGTGAGTGGGCCCATTTGGGGGAAAAAAGTGTAAAGCTTGACTCCTCGGAGCCCTCGGTGGAACTTTACAGGTCACAAGATGAGGATCTCGCTCTGGAGAACCCAAAAAAAAAATGAAGTGTTTGCCGGTTTTTGGAGCACAAACATCCAAGCCCCCCCTTTCCGTATCTTCACATTTACTGGATGGAGGATTTGTGACCTCCGATTGTCACGTGACCAGTCTGTGTATCCTTGTGAACTGGGCCGACTCCAGTTTGGTCGCCGACATCAATAGTCCAGAGGTGCGATTCGTGACTGGAGAGATGAGAAGATGGTGGGCGCTGTCCGAGTCCCACGGGAGTTAGGAGGGATGAGTCCAGGGAGGCCACATGAGCTCTCAGTCCGTTTGCATAGCGTGACCTGAGTGCAAGTGCTGGGGCGGAGGTAAGAGAGCTGGAGCAGATCCACCCTGCTGTGAGACATCTGGTGTGAATAGAGGAAGAGGAGGAGACAATGAGGCCACCGAGCAAATGACAAAGTGGCACCTCCTGCCACTCCTCTTGTTTGATCCTCTGAGGTCGAATGGCTCTCGGCCGAGACATCTTGTGAGGAAGAGGAGGAAGAAGAGGCAGCCTCAACAGAAACCATGGTAAAAGCCAGCAAGTCCTCAGAAGGGCAATTGGCACCTGAAGTGTTCTGGAGCCATGGTGGGAGGCCTGGTCAAAAACGACGAAGGGGCCAACCTCGATGAGAGGGCAGCTGGGTACCTTCCATTTGCTCCTCTTGTTTTTTTGCCCCTGCAATCAAAGGGCTGTGACATCTTGAGTGATGGCAGGAGGAGGAAGAGTCCTAACTGAAGCCCCCTGAGGAAGTCGGTAAGGCCATCGGGCAAGCAGTATGTGACTGAAGTGCCATGACAGAGCGATGGTGGCTGCCTTGTTAAAGTGGTAAAGCTGGGGCTCCTTCTGTCGCTCCTCCTGTTTGTTTCTGAGCAGTTGGCTGGCTGTGAAAATGGCCATCCAGTTAGTTGTGTTTTTTTATGTCGCTGCCATTTAGTTTTAGGTGGCAGAGACCTGGCATGCTTACAGATGAATTGGGTGATGTGGGTGATAAACACCAAGTCCACATGGAATCACACTTCCCTGACTGAGATCTCTGCACTGTGGGCACTTGACCAGTCTTGATGTCTGCCAGGATGATTCCAGGCATGTGGGAACTGAAATACCAGGGGGGAGGCCTTGGCATCGCCCTCACGGCCAATCTGCCAGTCACCAGGGTCAAGTCAGGGATTATGGGGTCAGATAGTTTAAAATGTGCATTCCTGTCCCTACAAGTACAGCATGAGGAGAAAATGTCAGAAATAATGAAAGACGGAAATAAAGCGAAGGCAGCAGAAGTGCCTTAGAAACTGAACGGCCTCTCAAATCTGAGCCCACTCACTGGTCTGCGTGGGGTCCGCGTATTCTGAATACTTCAGTGTCCTGCCACACACACACACACACACACATACCATACATCTTCAAGATGTGACCGGGGTGGAAATTGGTGCCCCTGGTAATGGACTGGTGCCCCCTACAGGTTGGCTCCTGCATTGCACCCGGTGCTGCTGACCTCCTGTCAGCCAAAAACACGAATAACGAGATTCGGCAAATGGAGAAACGTCGCCTGTGTGTGTGGAGATTATTTTATACACGTGAGACATCTGCTGAATTTCAAACAAGTGCTTAAAAAATAATTACATGTATTTAAAAATCTTTAAATAATATTACATATAATACTGTGCATGTCTGTGTAGAAATGTGTGTGTGTTGTTATTTGGCTGATGCTTTTAACCAGGGTGGCTTACGACACTGGAGATACAGCTAGTGACATCGCAGGTGAAGTGAGTGACTCGCTCAGGGTGACACAGGTGTCAGGAGTGGGATTGGAGTGGACAGCCTCGGGGGTCCGAAGACCAAGACCTTAACGGCAACACGACATACATACAATATATATATATATATATATATATATATATATACAGTGTGTGTATATATATATATATATATATATATATATAAAGTACAATGTGTGCGTGGGTATGTGTGTATATATTGTGGCAGACGGCCGGCAGCTTCTCATGGCCAGGACACCCCTCAGGTGGCAGGATGGGGGAAGGCAGCTTTTTCAGGACACTGGCTCCCCCAAAACGCTAGATGGCAGCTCCCCTGGAGTGTAGCAGTACCCCAGTTTCCTGCAGGGCATCCTGGGACTTTGAGTCCAGTATCTCAGCCCTGTTGGGTGCCGCCAGGGGGAGCTATGAAAGGACCTGGGGAGTCATGCTTCCGTTATAGCCCGGAAGTGCTTGGAAGTCACGAGGATGGAAGCCTCACAGTACTTCCGGGCTGATTAAAGACTTGGGATTCTCCATCTGACCCGGAAGTGCTGGCAAGTCACAGGGGTATAAAAGGAGAAGCACCACCAGGTCAAGGACTATAGAAAGGACTGGTGGAGACCCAGCAAGTGAGCCGGATGTTGGGAGGAGGAGGACAGAGCTTACTGGGAGGAGTGAAGGAGAAGAATAATATTGTGGATTTACGTGTGTTTTATTGATTAAATATCATTGTAGTGCTTGTACCGTGTGTCAGCATGTCTGTCTGTTGGGGAAAAGGTGGGCAGTAGCGCCACCTAGTGTCCAGCTACTTATATATTTATATATAATATAGTGTCTTTGTGTATGTGTGTGTGTATTATAGTATGTATCTATATATACATATATGCATGTGTGTAGAGTATATGTATATATTATATTGTGTGTGTGTCTATATATATATCTATATATATATATATATATATATATATATATATATATATATCTATCTATCATACACCTATATACATGTGACATATGTGTACATGTATAATATACCATATATATTGTGCTAAATGTTTCTGATTTACATATGTGGTTTGTGTGTAGGTGGCATGGTGGCACAGTGGGTAGCGCTGCTGCCTCACAGTAAGGAGACTTGGGTTCATTTCCTGAGTCCTCCCCGTGTGAAGTTTGCATGTCCTCCCCGTGTCTGCCTGGGTTTCCTCCCACAGTCCAAAGACATGCAGGTGAGGTGCATTGGCGGTTCTAAATTGGCCCTGGTGTGTGCTTGGTGTGTGTGTGCCCTGTGGTGGGTTGGCACCCTGCTACAGGACTGGCTCCTGCCTTGTGCCCTGTGTTGGCTGGGATTGGCTCCAGCAGACCCCCGTGACCCTGTGTTTGGATTCAGCGGGTTGGACGATGGATGGTTTGTGTGTTTTCTGTATGTATGTGCATATATAATATTAATCTGAAGGGGAAATTCACACACGTGTCTTATGTGAGCACACGTATCTATCTACACGTGGTCTGTCTGTCTGTGTGTGTGTGTGTGTGTGTGTACACACAGTATGTATAATATGCGCACACACACACACATATTTAATGTACATCTGTATTTTTCAGGTTATTTATATTAATTTGGTGTTTATTTTACCTTAGATGTTTTATTTTCTTAACTCCTTGAAATTATTGATTGATCTGTTTTTTATTTACAGCGTTACCAGAGGGCCACCCAATGCTGTGTACAGGAGCAGACCACCACTCTGGACCCCCCTCCCCTCCTCTGGTGAGTCGCCTTCTCTTTGCCTTTTTCTATCGTGACTCGTTTCCATTTCCTCCACACATCAGTTTTTGGTTTCCGATTTCCTTTTTTTTTTTTTTTGAGTGTCTTTCCGGCCTGATGCTGAATTCCAATTGAATTCCAAGTCTGAGTTTAGGCGGTCAGATGGTAACTCCGCTCGTTTGATTCTCTCGCTTGTGAGACGTCATAGGTTTGTCGATATCAGCGAGGGGCTCTTGTACTCATTTCTTTTTGGAAGCTCCTTTATTGTTTAGACACGGTGAGCCATGGCATGTGCGGGTGCTTTTAGGACCGAGAAGGACTGGACATGGCTGGCCTGTCACCCTTTAGATGAGTGCAGGTGGTCCATCTAGCGCCTTCCCAAAGCACAGCACCGACACACTGACTTGCAGTTCAGCACCCCGGGCCACTAGGGGTCCCACTGCCTCACCCTTAGCCTAAACCTCATCAGTGTGTGTCTGGATGTCAAAGGCTGGCGACCTGATTGGGTGAATGTTGGGCTTGAGTGCCTGATGGTTGGCACCCCGGGCTCTGCATTGTGAGCACAGTTTGCTCAGAAGTCGGCTTCACAGTCCAGCGAAGCGCATCTCCCTCTTGATGGCCATGTGACGCTCCCTGCCCGACATTGAGTCTGTGACACACACACACACACACACGCAGGACACTGAATTTTGGTGCACTTTGGCACACACCTTTGTGTCCCTTTGGACTTTTCTGCATAGATTTGTAGCTTATGGGAGTTTATGTCTCCGTCTGTCCTGTTCTACGTCTTGGTGTGCTGACTCTTTCTCACCACAAGAGGGCGCCCTTCCCAACATAAAACTGACCCCTGAGCCCCTTTAGTTCAATCCAAGTGCTTTACTCCTTTTGACATTTGGGGGCCGACGGTAAAAATGACTGCAAGTCACAATAAAAATTAAAAACACCAAATCTTTGGGAAATAAACCAACAAGTTGATGGACCTCAGAGGTGTAGAAAAGAGCTGGTCAGCCGCCACCTCACATCCCCTGGACTGGCAAGGTGGGCATTTTGTTGGCACCACGGTTTTGTCTGCTGGTGGTTCTCTGTACCTATATTCCACAGGTCCAAGGGGGCATTTGGCCAGCTGGGCATCACCCATCCCACACACCTCTTTGCTGTGCCAGGCATGCCCATCTTAATAAATACAGATCCATGCTCTGCCTATGCCCTTTAAGAATGGAGTGAGGGGCAGGTTCAGAATGGCATGATTACAAGTCAGGACTCCCGTTGTTGACGAAGCTGCCCCGTGATATGCCACTCGCCAGTCAGAGGGGGCAGCACATGGCACCTGTGTGGTTAATAGTGCCCACCTCTGCCTGCTCTGTGCTTCCCTTTGGAGATGCCCTGTTCAGTTTCCTTGTGGCAGCGTGGTGGTCCAGCTAACCCAATGGGTACATAAGGGGGTCCAATAGCTGAGATAGAGAGATGAGGTGGGTTATGTCAATGAATGCCACCTCCTCCTGCCATTCTGTCATTCGCCTCATCCTCAGGCCTCTGCTCTCATCCTTTCATTTATATCCTAGGCCAAAAAAAATAAAATGAAGCAGAGTCTCCATCGGAGTGAAACAAACTCCTCTGGCCAAAGCCAAAAAAAGACGACAAAAATAAAAAGGCATCCCACCCCAAAAAAAAACAAAAAAAAAAACAAGAAGAAAAGAAGAAAAATCTTTGGGGCCACAAGGGAAGTCCACATCTGCCAGGAGGCTTGGTGCCACCTTCCTCTTCTTCTTCTTCTTCTTCCTCCTCTCCTGCTGTCGATTGTTGGAATCCGCCAGCTGCCGCCACCGCCGTGTCCTCCCAGGTTTAAGTCATCTGGTGTGGAGCTTCTAGCATCTCCATGAGGAACGTGTCGATGGGAGTGTCCCCTATGAGCTTGAAGAAGAACAAGTGCTCGAGACACTTGAGGCCGATGGAGCGCAGGGCGGGCAGACGCAGCAACAGCTTGGCGAACCTGCAGTGGGGAGAAAAAGGGGAGGGGGGAGAGAAAGTGTTAGGGGCAGCGAGAGGCCAGCCCACCCAAACACCCCCGCGCGTGCCCTGGCGCTATAAAGCAAGAAGAACTAAACCTGGCGCATATTCTATCTTTGGATCCCCAACCCACTCGCCAGCCAAAGAACGTTGAGTTCAACTCTAAAGGTCTGCACAGTCCAAGTGCCCACCACAGTATTTGGTCATTCGTTCCACGAACTTCATTTATTTATTTCCAAGTAACGGCTGGGATCCACTGCAGTCATTCGTAATGTCAATTTGAAAACTTCTACGTGTCACCTCTGAAGCTCCATTGGTGCTTCTTCTTTAGGTGCCACTCATCGCCCGCTCTCCATGGTGCTGAAATCTCCCTGCTTGCTTCTTCTCTGTGGTTCTTTATCAGCCCTGCTGCTCTCCTCTGGACTTTCTCTAGTGCCGTTATGTCTTGCTCGCCATATGGACACTAAAACTGCACATAGTAGTCTAGCACAAGTATAACAGACCTCATAGAGTGACCCATTAATACGTCACAGGTGGGATCCACCATACTGGTTGTGTTCTTCCATAATTTTAAAGCCGTCATTCACCCACCACTCCAGCCATCCTCTTAACCTGCCAATCTAAGGTAGGGTCATGGTGAACCTCGAGTCTTCTCTCATCAATCATACGACTCAAGGTGGTACCTCCTGGACGGGACACCAGCCCATCACATTATAAGCACACACACACACACATCCTTTATTTCTTTCCTTGCTCGCTCTCCATGGTCCTGAATTGTCCCTTATTGTTTGCTCTCCATGGTTCTGAATCCGCTTAGCTGCTCTCCTTCTGGACTTTCTCTAGTGCTGTTATGTCTCGCTCACCATGTGGACACTAAAACTGCACACAGTAGTCTAGCAGAAGTATAACGGACCTCATAGTGTGAACCATTTAAAAGTGACAGGAGCCACTCTCCTCTGGACTTTCTCTAGTGCTGTTGTGTCTTTTTTTGTAATTGGGGACCAAAACTGCACAAAGTACCCCCAGATAAGGCCTCACGAATGTGTTGTTGAGCTTAAGCATGACCTCTGCCATGGCCTGAAATGTTAATAAGTCACGAGTGTGAGCCCCCATACTGATTTTTTTATTCCCCCATACTTTTAAAGCCGTCATTCATCCACCACTCCATCCATCCTCTTAACCTGCCAATCTAAGGTAGGGTCATGGTGAACCTCGAGTCTTCTCTCATCAATCATACGACTCAAAGGTGGTAAGAACTCCTGGATGGGACACCAGTCCATCGCATTGCAAACACACACACCCTTCAATTGTGTCCTTGCTCGCTCTCCATGGTCCTGAATTGTCACTTATTGTTTGCTCTTTATGGTTCTGAATCAGCTTAGCTGCTCTCCTTCTGGACTTTCTCTTGTGCTGTTGTCTTTTTTATAATATGGAGCCCAGAACTGCACAAAGTACTCCAGATGTGGCCTCACTAGTGTGTTATTGACGTTAAGTATAATCTCTCACGTGGCCTGAAATGTTAATAAGTCACGAGCATGAGCCACCATACTGTTTTTTTTTTTCTCCATAATTTTAAATACATCATTCATCCACCGCTCCACTCATCCTCTTAACCTGCTATTCTAAGGTAGGCTCATGGGGAAGCTGGAGTCTTATCTCATCAATCCTACGACACAAGGTGGTACCTCCTGGACAGGCCACCAGACCATCACATTGCAAACACACACACTTTATTTGTGTCCTTGCTTGCTCTCCATGGTCCTGAATCAGCTCAGTTGCCCCCCTCAGGACTTTCTAGACAGAGATGGAGGTTGTAGAGTTAAAGATGCTAAGATTTGTATTGGGTGTGGCGAGGATGGACAGGATTAGAAACGAGGACATTAGAGGGTCAGCTCAGGTGGGAGACAAAGTCAGAGGGGCAAGATGGCATTGGTTTGGACATGTGAGGAGGAGAGATGAGGGGTATACTGGGTGAAGGGTACTAAGGATAGAGCTGCCAGGGAAGAGGAGAAGAGGAAGGCCTAAGAGAAGGTTTATGGATGTGGTGAGAGAGGACATGCAGGTGACGGGTGTGACAGAGCAAGATGACGAGGACAGAAAGATATGGAAGAAGATAATCCACTGTGGCGACCCCTAACAGAAGCCTCCGAAAGAAGAAGAAGAAGAAGCAGCTCTCCTCAGGACTTTCTGTAGTGCTGCTTTGTCCGTTGTGTAATATGGGGACCAAAACTGCACAAAGTACTCCAGATAAGACCTCACTTTGCTGTCCAAGCTTAAGCATAACCTCTCTTATGTCCTGACACATTTAATAAGTCACCAGTGTGATCCATCATACTCTTCCCCCACCCCATAATTTAAAATACTTGATCCAACCACTAATCCATCCACCTTCCTAACCCACTCATCTAAGGTAGGCTCATAGGGAAGCTGAAGTCTATCCCATCAATCTCGGGATGCAAGGTGGGAAGAACACCTGGACAGGACACCAGCCCAGTGCATTGCAAACACACACACACACACACACACACACACACACACACATCCTTCATGTCATCTTCTAATCTCTGTTTGCTTGAACAGTAAAAGGCTCAACTCCCTCAGTCTGCTCTCCACAGTCGTGGCCTTTCCTTCCTTGTTTGCTCTCCATGGTCCTGAATCAGGCTAGTTGCTGTCCGCTGAACTTTCTCTAGTGCTGCTGTGTCTTTTTTGTGATATGGACATTAAAACTACACACCATACTCCAGGTGAGGCCCCACCAGAATGTTATTTAGTTTACATAATAACCTTCATTACAGCCTGAAATATTAAGTAACTGGTCTGATCCACCAGGCTTATTTTTCATAACTGGAAACACTTGAATCATGTTGCCTCGTAATTTCTCTTTTGTGATGAACAACAGGCTCCACTCGATTATACTTTCCTCTTTGGTTACTCTAAGTGGTCCTGAGGCAGCCTAGGTGGTCTCCTCTGGATGTTCTCAGGCACTGCTGTGACTTTTTTGTAATATGGAGCCACAGAAGTACAGGTGAGCTTAGTTATGAGCCTTAATCTCTGTCTGCTCGCTCGCTCTCCATGGTCCTGAATCAGCTGCTCTTCTCCTGAACTTTCTCTAGTGCTGTTGTGTCTTTTTCATGACTAAGGAGCTTTGCCCCCTGCTCACTTCACGTCTCTGCCGCTCACATATGTGCTAGTTCACTTTCACCAAGCAACAAATTCTCGTGGATAGGCCTCTTCATTGGGAAGAAACAGTACTTTTAACTGATGGCAACACCAATTAGACGATCTACAAGTCTCCGACTTAGGTCTCCTAATCTGAACAATATATTCGATCTCTTTTTTGCTGTTCCGTTATTTCACCAAGTAATAATTTCTGTTTGTTTGCACTAATGCGATCTTTTCTATCATTTTTTGGAGACTTTCGAATTTTCCTACTTCCATTATCTCTAACCTGCTCTGCACGTGTACCGCGCCAACGTTTTGGAACCTCCTTATGACGTTCTACTTTGTCATCTACTCTTTGTCTTTTATTTCCGGCCCCGGGCCTGGTTCAATCTCTTGCAACAAAGTCTTGTCTCGCGGGACTTGAAAGTATCTCTCTGAAAAAGTTTTGTCTCATCCCAGGATTTTTTTTATATAATAGAAAGATATGGACTTTAAAACTACACACCGTACTCCAGGTGAGGCTTCCCTGCGGTGTTTTATAGTTTAGCTTGAAACCTTAAGTAACGGGTCTGATCCCACAGGCTGACTGTTCCTTAATTGAAAACACTTCAGTCAGGTCCCCTCATCACCTCATCTCTGTCTGCTTAAGCAAAAAAGGCTCAGCTGCCTCCCACTTTCCTCTTTGGTTGCTCTGGGTGGTCCTGAACCAGCCTAGGTGGTCTCCTCTGGATGTTAGTCTGGCAATGCTGTAACTTTTTGTATTGTGGGTCCACAGTGCTAATAGCTTAGTTATGACCTTTAATCTCCATTTGCTTAAACTCTAAAGGCTCAGCTCCTCCAGTCTGCCCTAGTGTGTTACTGAGCTTAAGCATAACCTCTGACATGGCCTGAAATGTTAATAAGTCACGAGTGTGAGCTCCCATACTGATTTTTTTTTTTCCATAAATTTAAATACGTCATTCATCCACCACTCCAGCCATCCTCTTAACCTGCCAATCTAAGGTAGGGTCATAGTGAACCTCGAGTCTTCTCTCATCAGTCATACGACTCAAGGTGGTACCTCCTGGATGGGACACCTGCCCATTACATTACACACACACACACACACACACACACACCCTTCATTTGTTTCCTTGCTCGCTCTCCATGGTCCTGAATTGTCCCTTATTGTTTGCTCTCCATGGTCCTGAATCAGCCTGGTTGCTCTTCTCCTGAACTTCCTCTAGTGCTGCTATGTCTTTTTGTTTCTGTAATACGGAGACCAAAATTGAGCACAGGACTGCAGGCAAGACCTTCGCCGTATGTTGTTGTTCTGTAGAGCTTAAGTGTGACCTCCATCATAGTTTGAAACATTAACAAGTAACAAGTGTGATCCACCATGCTGAGTTTTCCATGATTTTAAACTCGGCAGCACCTTCACTCTAGTCACTCTTCTCTTGTGCTGCTATGTCCTTTTTGTAGCCTGGAGACCAAAACTGCACCCAAAATTCCAGTGTGTTAAAAGGTTTGAGCAGAACCTCCTGTGACTTGTACTCCACACATCAAACCTGACAATCTCTTAGCCTTCTTAATGGCTTCTCAACACTGTCAGGAAGTCGATAGCTTAGAGTCCACTGTGACTCCTAAATCCTTCTCATAAGGTGGACTCTCGATGTTCAGACCGCCCATTGTGTATTCAAACCTCACATTTTTACTTCCTATGTGTAATTCTTTACATTTACTGACATTAAATTTCATCTGCCCAAGACTGTCTGCTATCCAAGTCCTTCTGTGGTGATTTAACGGATTCCAAATTACCTGCTAATCCACCTGTCTTGGTATCATCTGCAGACTTCACCAGCTTGTTCCTTATATTCCTATCTAAATCATTTTTAGATATTAAAAATAGCAGCGACCCTAACACTGACCCCTGCTGGTCACCCCTCGTAACATCGGCCAGTTCTGATGAGGTTTCTCACACCATCACCCTCTGCTTCCTGCGTCTGAGCCAATTCTGCACCCACCTACACTTGGTACATCCTGAACTGCCACTTCTCTTAGTTTGATGCCCACCCTCTCATGTGGCGCCTCATCACATGCTTTCTGAAAGTCCTCATCACTAATCTCATCTCCTCCACACTCCTTGTATTCTTTTGTTTGCTCCTCATAGAATTCCAGCCTATTAGTAAAACACGACCTCCCTCTTCTGACCCCCATGCTGACTGTCCTGTCCTTACCAGGTGTTGCTCAGTCTTCTCCTTAATAATTCCTTCCATTAATTTTCATGTGTTGCTCATTAAGCTTACTGGTCTCTAGTCACTCTGATCTGCCCTGTCACCCTTTATATATAACGGGATGATATTTGCCATATTTTTTGCCAGCTTTCTTGATCACTTCTGCCCATTGTTTGGGTGTATCATAGTTAGTGATGAGTGCACATCGACTCGTAATATTTTTCTCATGAGGCGAGTATTCAAGTGTCGGACCTCCCTAGCTTGGGGCCGAATGCTCATTAGGTGGAGAGGACTGTCGGTGCAGGTCATAGAGGTGAGGGGGTGAGAGTTACACGTAATGAACGAGACCAGCGTATTCTCCTATCTGATTAGTGAATAGGACTCCCACACCAGAAATGTGTAAAGGTGGACATCGGATATATCAAGCATGTGGACCAGACTGGATGCTCCCTACAAAGAGTCTGCCAGCCCCCCCATACCCCCAAAACCGTTTCACTAGAGCTGGACTCGGACGGGCGAGTGGATTTCGTTGGTTTGGTGAATCTGCGGAGAGGCTCCTGAGCTGCCAGTTCAGCCAAACATTAAAGACACCAGCAGGTGGCAGCGTTTAGCAGCAAATCAAACGTGACTTCATCATGCAGCGCACGCCACACGCCGCATGCTGCTGATCCTCAATTCATGCCAGGCAGGCTGGGGAAGGATTGGCAGTGCCCCCCATCTCCCTTGGCAACAGGCAACCGTTATCCAACCAGCTGATTACGGCAGGCACATCCGCATTAAACAAAGTATCAATAATTAACAGTAAGACTTCAGATGGGCTCTTTCTTCTGTCCTAATTATTACAAAATATCTTAAGAGATGCGTTTGTGCTCCAGGCGCCGTCTCTCTCACTCGCTCGCCCGGCTCGCTGTTCCTCGTCGTCACTAAGCTGCCTTTAGATCGGCTAACGCAGCCGGAATCACAATTAACAGGAATTTTGTGGTTTCCAAACGTGCCTGGCCGACTTCAAAGCCTTTAGACCCGTGACAGTCGCTGTCTAATTAACCTCGCGGTGTGCTAAGCTGCGTCACAGGGGGCGCTCCACTCATTCCAGAGTCTTAAAAGCGGTCGTCCCGCAGTCTAAACGTCCAAACCTCAGAGTCCCACACTTCCTCACAAAGTCAAATATTGTCGGGCTGCTGGCGTGTTCATTATCCCAACCATCCATTTAACTGTTTGAGGCTATGGCTTTGGTGGAGAGGCAGAGTCTGTCAAGGCAGGGTCTGCCCTGCAGGGGGCGCCAGACCAGCAGTCCCCAGACGACCACATCGCTTTAGAGTGTGGCACAGCATGCGAATGCCTACAGGGACCCCGACAAGCCCAAAAATCAGAGTAGCCAATCAGAAATGCAATGACCCACGACACGGGTGTGAAAACCTGGAAACTGAGGATGATACATAGGGACGTAAAGGACACCTGGCATTTAAGATACCATATGCCTTCTTGTGTGGTAGAATGGTGGCACACTGACCACACAGACCCAGCATCCTGAATTTGGATCCAACATGAGCTGTGCCCAGGACTAAGTGGATAGCTGGCATTTGGAACATGGGGACAATTGTGACAAAAGAATAGGCTATACAACCTCTTCTGGGTGGCTTGGTGGCACATTTAGTAGAAGCACTTTCACCTAACAGACCCACCATCCTGATCTCAGATACAGTGTCCAAAAGATGATCAGCCATACAAAGGACCCTGGCCATTAAGGGTGCTGTGTAACTTCTTGTGGGTGGGCATGGTGGCACATTCGGCTGTACTGCTGCCTCACAGACCCAGCATCCTGAATTTGTATCCAATATCCAAAGGCTGAACAACTATACCTAGGATACCTGGCATTTGGGGCACCATATGACTTATTGTGGGGTGACACAGTGGTATGTTGGGGGCGAGCACTGCTGCCTCACAGATCCAACATCCTGAATTTCGATTGAGTCTTTACTGAATAGCTCTACCCAGGCCTAAGTGCAGAGCTGGCATTTTAGGGTGATATTAAACTGTGCGTGTGTGTGTGGTGGCATGCTGGAGCATTGGGTAGCACTGCTGCCTTATAAGATCCCACAGCCTGAACCCTGGAAACCTGTAACTAGGAGACCTGACATTGAGGGCACTAGATGAGTGCTTGTGGAGTAACACATTGCTGTGCTGGGTAGCACTACTGCCTCACAGACCCGCCAGCCTGAGTCTATTGAACAGCTGTACCCAGGACAGGCTGCACATACCTGGCATTTAGGGCAAAGGTGGTTTTGGAATGTATGACAGGATTAACCTCAACAGCCCATCAGGCGTTTTACTGTGAGGGGTGCTGCTGATGTAGCACAAGGCTGTCTTTCTCAGGCTCCGCCCCTTGTAACTCACCTCTCTCTCTCTCTCTCTATCTCGCTCTCTCACAGGCTCCACCCCTTGTGACTCATCATTCTTTTTCTCTCTCTCCCTCTATCAGACTCCACACCTTGTAACTCACCTCTCTCTCTCTCACAGGCTCCACCCCTTGTGACTCCTTTCTTTCTCTCTCTCTCTCAGACTCCACCCCTTGTGACTCATCATTCTCTCTCTCTCTCTCTCTCTCTCTCTCTCTCTCTGTGTCTGAAGCTCCACCCCTATTGACTCATCTGTCCTTCAGACTCCGCCCCTTCCAACTAATTTCTCTCTGCCTTGCTGCACTTAACCCTCTCTTTATACTCAGCAGCCAAACCCCCCCCCAAAATCAAATCCGGGTCACAATACTGTTTGTCTCAGAAACACTCTCCTAGTCAGCCTCACTTTGTTTGCCCCAAGAAAACTCAACTCACAACACCATTTGTTTCTGCTGCCCAGGATCAGGTTGATCACACCCTATCTCAGCTTGTAAGACTCTCTTGAACCGGAGGCCTTGGGACTGCAGATCTCCCTTCTTGGCAAGTTTAGCTGAAGGAGACCACCAGGAGTCCCACAGCCAGCCAGCTTTGTAACTGTGAAGGTGCCTCTCACATCAAGCAGGCTCTCTCTCTCTCTCTCTCTCTCTCTCTCGCTCACCCATTTCTCTTTCTCTGAAGCTCCACCCCTCCTGACTCATCTGTCTTTCAGACTCCACCCCTTCCAACTCATGTCTCTGTCTCTCTCTCTCTCTCTCTCTCTCTCTCTGCCTCACTACACTCGCCCCTCCTGTTACACTCACCCTCTCCTTCTCTAAGTCTCCCACCCCCCCCATTAGCCTCACTTCACTCACCCCTCCCACTACACACCCCCCAAACATCAGTGCAGGTGGTCTCTGCCCAGGAGTTTGCTGAGATTGCCTCCCTCCACCCAGCCTCTCATTTCTTTACCTGCATGGTAATCTAAAGAACCCGACCCCCCATAAACCCCCACCCGCCCAAGTTTGCATCTGCACTGCTTGTGCCTCTGGCAGCCCGGGGGGCGGGGGTGGGGGGGTGTGACAGACTGCCTGTGCTCTGCTCCTGGACGCTCGGGGCTTTGTGGTCCGCTTACTCAGTCCGCCTAACGACTCCTGTCATGACATGCAAATCACGCCGATGTCTCAAGGGGAGCATGCAGTGGGCACGGCACCTCAGCTGACCCTAAGGGCACAGAGGGGGACCTGCTCAGGACCTCTCTCTGCAAATCTGTTTTCTGCTGTAAATGCCCACCAGTGTTCAGAGGGCAGCCTGATTCCCCAAATAAAGAGGGTCCCCCCCAAAATTTGAAGGTGTCCACCCATCTGGGGCTTCAAGCCGAAGCACTACAGCGGGCAAAGACCCCAATGCATTCTGCTGTGAACGTGAGGCATGGATGAGCGAATGACAATGGGGACCGAGGAAACCCCCAAAACATCATCATCCATCCATCGGCCTGTCCTCTCCGCACCATCATAGGAAGGCTGTGAGCCCGAGCAGCAGCTCAACTGACCCTAAAGGGGGCCCCGCCTGTCTAACATAGGGTAGACCGGGTACTGAGCTCTGAGACTGCAGTGCCAGCCAATGTGCCCATATACTAAAAAAAAAATCACTCAAAAAGAGCCAACCCTTAGCCCCGGACCCTCCCACCCACCACATCCCAAAGGAGCAGAGACCTGCCGGGCTGTTCGGGGTACTTCTGTTTGCAGTAGGCCTCCAGCGAGGCGTAGACCTTCTCACGAAGGGCCTCCACTTCTCCAGGGTTCGCCAAGCCTTTGGAGTCTGGAGAGACAAAAGAAGGAAAGGGAGGGTCACTTCAGGACCACGGAGAGCGGTCAGTGCTGAGGAGAGGTCACCCTTGGTCGGGGCTTGAGGAGCACGATATCGGAGAAGTGACCAGTGGTCAGTGCCAAGGAGTATGATGTTTGTAAAGTGATCAGTGGTCAGTGATGAAGAGCATGTCTCCTGAAGAACATGGCACTCAAAGGGTCACCAGTGGTCAGTGAGAAAGAGCATGATGCTTAAGAAGTGGTCAGTGACGAAGAGCATGGCACCATAAATATGATGTGTGGTCAAAGGGAGTGACCAGTGGGCAATGCCAAGGAGCCTGGCATTCAAATTTTGATGACTTGTCAAAGGGTAACCAGTGGTCAGTGCCAAGGAGTATGATGTTTGTAAAGTGACCAGTGGTCCGTGATGAAGAGCATGGTTCCATAAATATAAGGTGTGGTCAAAGGGGGGTAACCAGTGGTCTGTGCCAAGGAGCCTAGCATCGTCAACATGATTAGGAGTCAAAGGGTCATCAGTGGTCAGTGAGAAAGAGCATGATGCTTAAGAAGTGGTCAGTGATGAAGAGCATGGCACCATAAATATGATGTGTGGTCAAAGGGAGTGACCAGTGGTCAGTGCCAAGGAGCCTGGCATTCAGGTTTTGATGACTTGTCAAATGGTAACCAGTGGTCAGTGCCAAGGAGTATGATTATTGTAAAGTGATCAGTGGTCAGTGATGAAGAGCATGTCTCCATAAATATACCAGTGGTCAATGCCAAGGAGCCTGACATTCAAGAAGTGACCAGTCATCAGTGCCAAGTAGCATAATGTCTGAGAGGCGATCGAGTGATGTAGAGCATGACACCTTAAATATGATTAGGGGCGACCAGTGGTCAGTGCCAAGGAGTATAATGTTTGTGAAGTGGTCAGTGGTGAAGACCTTAAACATGATCAGAGATTACCTGTGGTCAGTGGTGAAGAACATGGCACTCAAAGGGTCACCAGTGGTCAGTGAGAAGGAGCATGCTGCTCAAGAAGTGACCGGTGGTCAGTGCTAAGGAGCGTGATGTCTTAGAAGTGATCAGGTGACGAAGAGGATGACACCTTAAATAGGATAAGTGGTCAGATGGTGATGGTCAGTGCTGAAGAGCATGGCCAGCTGTCAATGATGAAGAGCATAGTGCTCTAAAGGGTGACCAGTGGTCAGTGCTGAAGAGTATGATGTTCAAGAAGTGATTAGTGTTTGGAGATGAAGAGCATGCCACCTTAGATATGATGAGTGGTCAAAGAGTGACCAGTGGTCAGTGCTGAGGAGTACGATGTTTGTGAAGTGATCGGTGGTCTGTGATGAAGAGCCTGGCACCTTAAACATAGTCGGGAGTTACCAGTGGTCAATGGTGAAGAGCAGAGCACTTAAGGGGGTGAGCAGTTGTCTGGGGCGTGAAACTCAAAGGATGACCACAGGTCAGTTGCACGGTGAATGATGTGTGAAGGGTGTCCGGT
The DNA here is from genome assembly GCF_016835505.1 of Polypterus senegalus. Lineage (NCBI taxonomy): Eukaryota > Metazoa > Chordata > Cladistia > Polypteriformes > Polypteridae > Polypterus > Polypterus senegalus. The sequence continues at coordinate 3,145,460 of NC_053162.1, read as the reverse complement.
GGTCAATGAGGAAGAGCAGGGCACTCGTGAAGAGTCTTGTGTTCAAACCAGCAAGCAGCCGTCATTGCTGAGGACCACAGCACTTAAGATGTGATCAGCAGTCAATGCTGAAGAACGTGGTGGTCGACAGGTGGCCAGTGGTGAAGGGTATGACACCTTAAACATGGTCAGCGGTCAGTGATGAAGAGTGTGGCTCTCGTAAAGTCACCAGCGGTCAGTGGTGAGAAGCATGGCACTCGAAAGGAGAGCACGGGCACATTGGAGGACGAGACAGCGAGTGCCCTGATATCAAAGATCTCCACACCAGGGTGTGCCATGAAAATATTTGCCTCAAGACCAATAATGTTAGTTAGTGTTGAGGAGAATGGCATTTGAAGGGTGATGAGTGGTCAGTGGAGGACATCTTGGTACTGAAGTGGTGCTCCGTGGTCAGCAGTAAGGAGTTTGGCGTTGGAAGGGCAGCAGGTTTATTCCTCCTCATGGCTGGTTGTCACAAGTTTACTGAGAGCAGAAAGCTCCTGACCAGGGTGTGGCATCCAAAGCTCATCGTGCCACCAACACTTAGGTTTGAAGATGGGTTGTGGCCAACTGGTTAGAGGACAGGACAGGTCCCAGGACCAAACCAAGCCCCATCAGCCCCACTGTGCTTCACTCTTGTGGAAAGTGACATGAGATGGCTTGTCACCCTGAAAGCTGACACCTCCGTTTTCCAAACCTGCTAACCCTATGTAGAGTTGCGGAACAACGGCTCACATCAAATGTCATTTCTTTGTTCCAGAATTGCTCTAAAATTCCAAGGAGGAACACAAATCAATGGCAGCCCGTGCTGATGTAATCAAAGGGCCGACTCCTCCCTTGTGTACTCTGGCGCCCCCACCAGGCCACACACACAAATTGCTTCTTTTTTCCCCTTTAAATAGAATTGGGTGTTGGCACCCCTGATGTCGCTGGGTTCATTTGCGTCAAACCCCTCCCACCCACCTGCCCAACTGGACCCCACGTACCTGGATTGAACAGGACGATGGCTCGCAGGCACCCGAGTTCCGTCTTGTCCATCTGCATGTCACGCATCTTTGACACAAGTTCTGTCAACACCCTGCAGTCGGAGGGGACAAACAGAGGAAGAGCATTAGGGACACCTGTCACTGATGACTGACATATCGGAAGATGGTGACTCAGTGACACCCAAACCCCATATCTTTTGGAATTTCACTCCCTAAAATGGGCTGCAGGGGGCGCCATCAGCTCACCGTCAGCGGCACAAGTGGACGATTTAAACTCTAAAGTCAAACCTCTATTATAAAAATGACTTAAATCACTATGGTGGACCGCCCTGGTCTGAGGGCATCTGCTTCAGAGAGGGGGCACTTTATACACCTCTGCTAAGTTCATCCATCCATTATCCAACCCGCTATATCCTAACTACAGGGTCACGGGGGTCTGCTGGAGCCAATCCCAGCCAACACAGGGCGCAAGGCAGGAAACAAACCCTGGGCAGGGCGCCAGCCCACCACAAGGCACACGCACACACACACCAAGCACACATTAGGGTCAATTTAGGATCGCCAATGCACCTAACCTGCATGTCTTTGGACTGTGGGAGGAAACCCACGCAGACACAGGGAGAACCTGGGAAGTGAACCCGGGTCTCTTAACTGTGAGGCAGCAGCGCTACCCACTGCACCACTATGCCGCACAAGTTCCATATATAGTCATAGGCAAAAAAAAATTGAAAAAATGATAAGGACTCCTTACCCCTTTATCATAAGAAGTGCTCTGGGATAACAATTGTGACAGAAGATGCTCTTTGATCCACCAGGTGGGTCACCAGAGCAGGGGCAGCTCTTAGAAGGCAGGGCACTGGAGTCCGAGGTTCCTCCTCATAACCACCAAGTGCTCCCTGATGAGGCTGAAGACATCTGCCCCCAGCCTGTCTTTACTGCATGGCCTATATAGCGCCTTGGCTGTGAACACCATGCCATACCTCCACTTGGTCGTATCTCCTGGAATGAGCCCTGTCGTCCATCTTATCCAAGTATGCACATTGCTCTCTCTGGGGAGCTTCATAGAATAAGAACACGGCCCGAGTGAAGAGCTTCAAAGCCGCCGTGAGGTTAAACCGTGAAAGGCACTATAAAACACAACAGACTGTCCTTCCCATTCCCAAATCTCTAAGCAAGGGGGCTGCTGTTATAAGATGAAGGACTGATGACCTCCTAACCACCCGGTGCTGCTCTTCCTATTATAAGGAGAAACTTCAGGATAGCAACTGTGCTAAAAGGCGCTATATTATACAGCAGATTGGTGTCCCCGTTCTTAATTGGTTTTATACCAAGCTGCCTCCCTCATCACCCTCCAGTGCCACCAGAACGTGAAAAGGTCCGAGCCCAGTCGGTCTTCACTGTATGGTCCCATATAGTGCCATACACTGGCTGTATAGTGTATGGCATCCTGGAATGAAGTCTTTCCATGTCCAGTTCACCCCTAATCTGAATATTTATATTATTCTGTTTCGGGAGCTCAATGAAAGGCGCTATATAAAGTAAGCACACGACAAACTGATTGACCTCCCTCTTAGCTGCCACAAGTCAAGTGAGTCATGGCTAAGGCCCCTTCCCTTCAAAACGCTCCAAAGCGGTCCTGATGTTCCACAGTGTTGACAGTGAATGAGCGTGAAAGGTGCTATATAATACAAGGGGGGAGCCGAGACCAGCCTGCCCCCTCATAGCCATCCACTGCCCCTCTCTGCTGTTCAAAAGTGCCCAATTCGTCTTTACTGCAAGGCCTATATAGCGCCTTTGAAATAGAAAGTAGTAAACACCCCTATAGGCAAGTGTGGCCTGGGCTGGGGTCTTTTCCCCTTTTTGTTCCTTTCTTATTTGAATATGCAGCTCATTCAGACTTGTATGAAAGGCGCTATATAGAACATTGGAATGACTGACCTTTCTGACCCCGAGTCCCCCTTCTTCTTGCTGCTGCTAAGTTTGTAAACCGAATGCGTTGCTCCAGTGTCCAGGACAGGCATGGGAAAGGCGCTATATAGGCATGTATTATTATTTTTACTGTAATGCATTCTGTATATAGCGCCACTGTGATGCATTAATGCTTGCCCACCCTGCTGCTGATGTTTAAACCGCCATCTTTTCTGGAGCCCACCATGACAGGCGCTATATAAAATAGCAGACTGATAGATATTGATGTTTCAAGTCTCTCATTGGGCTGCTTCTGACCTCATGAGGTGCCCCTGTGCCAATACTGTCATGCCTATATAGCGCCACCCTATTCCTGTCCCTTACACCACAGGCTCCACCCCCGAGGAAAGGTGCTATATAAGACAGACTGAGTGGTGTATCCAGAGCTATTCCCGCCCCACCACCAACATCATCACTGAATGCCCACCTGTCGAAGATGGCGCCGACGCCAGCACTGTGCGCGCTGTTGCGGTGGACGTGCAGCCCGGTCGCCAGCAGGATCCCGTCCTTCACGGCGATGGAGCGGTGGGAGAAGGAGGCGATGAGGAGTTCGTTCCAGCCTTGGATTTGGAAGAGAAACAGAGAACAGTGGTAAAGCAGTGGGCCTCAGGGTGGGCGCTATACAGCGCTGGCCCCTTTAAGGCGTCTGCCTGGCAACACAGACTATTTTGCTCTCTCATTCTGAGAATTCCACGTGACGCTCTCAGCCGGCTCTAAAAGCAGCTGGAATGCGCCTCATTTTTTTTTTCTTCTTCTTTTTTCCATCTTCTTTTTTAATGTTGCCCCCCATACACCCCCCCATGCTACCACTTTCTTGTTTTCTTACTAAAATAACAAGCCTTTTATTCAGACATTTTCTGTATTCTGGGCAGATTCCAGCAGAAATACAAAAAATTCCAGCAGCACGTGAGGGTGCCACTGGCATGTTGCTGCTCATCTTTTGAGAAGGGGCACTGCTGCATTAAACCTGTGCTGCCCACCGGGCCTCTAGCCCCTTTAAATGATGTGATTCAACAGTTTGAGAACCCCCATGCCCACCCTCCATTTCTGGCCTGTGACTTCCCCTTAATGTCCACTAGGGAGCCCACTATAAATTGAGAGAGGCCAGTGGGGTGCCAGCTCTCTGTGTTCTCTGTGTGCCAGTTTCTTCAAGCAAAAGGCAACAAAGATTTTGTGGGGGCTACTAGTGTTCAGCCCACCCTGAGCTTCATCAGTCATTCTCCAGTAATGAAAGACAGCTGCCTACTGGCATTCCCTCATTCATCCTAACGCAAGCGGGCACATCTGCATTTATTATCACCAGTTTTAGAGAAACCCAGCGCTTCATGCCAAGCATGCCAGATGAAGTCACACCCATAGCCACGCCCCTAACTGCTGTACCTCTCCAGCCACAACATACTGGTCACAGTGGTCTGCTCTTTAAATGAGGACCCTCAAATGCCAGTGCACCAAACTTAAAGGGGACCCACTTGATGTTCCTCTTAGTGGGCATCACAAGGACCACAGTGATCTCCATGGAAAGGGCTGTGTGCACCTGCATGGCTCCTGGCATCCTGAATTCAGTCGGGGGCCTTCTGCATCTGAATCTCTCTTGCCCGGTGTTCCCCCTTTCACGTGCGTTCCCATAAATTCTCCATCTTAGAATCGGTCACTTTGGGGCGCTTTGCTCACCTGCTGCCTGTGGTAGACGCGGCCCCCGTTACCTGCTGTGGAAACTTTGTTTGTACTTGCGCGAATACTTCCTCTGTGTGAAGACGACTCTCAGCGTTCCTCCTCCGTACCTTTGTGTGTCTGAACCTCTCTTGCCTGACGCTCCATCTTGTGATCGCATTCCCATAATGCCAGCTTCTTAAGACGGCCATTTTCAGGAACCCTGCTTGCCCCCTATCCACTTTTATATTCCCCATCCGTCCTTATATGTCCTCCTCTCTCCTATGAAGACTGCGTCTCGGACTCTTATCAATTGTAGGCACCTCACTCGCCTCCAGTCTCCCTTTTTACTACCATCAATGGTAGACTCCCACTGTTTGAAGACGACTCTCGGCGTTCCTCCTATGCCTTTCCTCCATATCCTTACGTATCTGAATCTCTGGTAACCGCTGCTCCCGCTCTCAATTGAGTTCCCATAAAGTCTACGTCTCCAACTCCAACCCTCGCTCATCTCCTATCAACGTTTATACTCCCCATATTTGAAGATGACTCTCAGTGTTAGGGTTGACTTTGTGGAATTGGCCTGATTGATTAACTGTTGGTATTGATGATCAGGGTGTATTAGTATTGGATAAGCAGGCCACTAGTATAGAGGATTTAAACACACGTATTAATACATCAGCAATCAACTTCAAGCAAAATGTGTGGTGTAAGAGTGCATTATTAAAGGCTTTTAAAAGTTCACTTTTGTTCAGATACCAGCCTGAGGTGATGCCAAGTCAAGGACAGGGTGTGATACCAGGACAATTTATCTCATGTGAGGGTCCCTGCTAGTCTCGACTCTAATGGTGGCAACTGACCAGTAAATAAGAGTCGGACACCTGGACAGGATGGCCAGGTCAGGTGATGGGCATTAACTAATGGTGGGCATGGATATTAAGTAATGGTGGGCATGGTCATTAGCTAATGGTGGGTATGGACAATATCTAATGGTGGGCATGGATGTTAGGTAATGGTGGGCATGGTCACTAGGTAATGGTTGGCGTGGACATTATGTAATGGTGGGCATAGATATTAGGTGATGCTGGGCAAGGTCATTAGGTAATGGTGGGCTTGGATGTTGGGTATTGGTGGGTAAGATTATTATGTAAAATAAGAGTCGGACACCTGGACAGGATGGCCAGGTCAGGTGATGGGCATTAACTAATGGTGGGCATGGATATTAAATAATGGTGGGCATGGTCATTAGCTAATGGTGGGTATGGACAATATCTAATGGTGGGCATGGATGTTAGGTAATGGTGGGCATGGTCACTAGGTAATGGTTGGCGTGGACATTATGTAATGGTGGGCATAGATATTAGGTGATGCTGGGCAAGGTCATTAGGTAATGGTGGGCTTGGATGTTGGGTATTGGTGGGTAAGATTATTATGTAATAGTGGGCATGAACATTAGGTGATGGTGGGCATGGACATTGGGTAATGGTGGGTATGGTCCAGAAGGAGCAGAGTACTTGGCACAGATGATATGTACTGTAGTATAAACCAATGCACTTGTTAGTTGAAGTGCTTGTGCCATGCTGGCGTCTCTTTGCCACGATGCCACATGACGATATTTGCGCCCTACAATTTAAAATTGTTGCTGCTGGTTTTTAAACCTTAATGTGGCTCTGCTTCCTGCCGCCTGTTAACATGAATTGTGTGCGTGACCCTCAGTGCCACCTACTGGTAGCCCTGCCTTCCTGTCGGGCTGCAGCTGACGTCCTCGCCTTTTCTGAGGGGCTTCCTTCTGCTGGCAGCCCTGCGGGTTCACGAGGTCCTTAGATAAGTTTTCAGATGTAAATTTTTCATCCGCAGATCTTAGCGGAAACTTTGCTGCAGGCCTTCAATAATAGATTGAGGTTGGGGGCGGGGATTTCAAATACTACTGGGAGAAGGAAGTGGAACATTTGTGCCACCTGTCAGAGGGCATCTGAGCCACTCAAGCACAAGCGTCGCCTGCTCTCTTTACTTGTAGAGGTACTGACACAATTGGGCCTACGGGGGGAGGAGGGCTCTGGGGTGGTCCGGAGGGGGCCAGAGTGGGGGTTGGGTGAAGGTGCCCCCCCCCCACACCATTAAGAGACTGCTGTAGACCAATGTGCTCATTTACGGTGTGCATTTCTTACTTCATCATCACTGCCATGCGGCATTGGCCACTCGTTGAATTTTATTCTCGATTTCTTGTTATGCCAAATGGAAAATGGCAGACAAAAAAAAAGACAAAGGAGGAGAAAAACAAAGCCAGGGACACGCACGCGGTATGTCAAAAAAAATAAGATCACTGAAGTGGGAATCGTCATAACCCAAAAAACGTTAACCTAAAGGCTACCGAAAAAAAAATAAAAATGATAAGCGGGACCAAACGCACAAAGACAGATTTTCTTCTGTCGTCTTCATCAATATTTAATGGCGCTGTCACACTGGATCACTCGTTTTGTTAGGCGTCATCTTCTCATCCCATTTCCCACACCAGTGCTGTGTGAAACGATTCTTGAAGCTCCCAAAGGGGCGCAAGGAAGTAAGGAAAGGACACTCAACAGCCCAGGGTGACAAAATGACAACAAACTGTGACATCGGGCCTGGTAGCAATCAAAATCTGAAATGTCACGTTTGACTCTTGGGTAGCCCCTGTGGCTTTCAGGGGTCTCCTTTGGGTTTGACGTGACAAGCTTTATGCGCCTCGATTTGGTCTGGTTTGGGTGGTCTCTTCAGAGATGCTCGATTGGGTTCAAGTCTGGGCTCTGCCTGCCCGAGGACCCTCCCCAACTTATCCCTAAGCCACTCCTTTGCTGGTCCCTTTTTTTGGCATTTATGGGACTCGAACCAGCAACCTTCCAAGTGCCAGTGCAGATCCCTAGCCTCCGAGCCACCACTCCGCCTGTGTGAAGTTGAGGTCTGAGGTCCCCACGCTGCTCTCTAGCGGGTTCTCTCCGCACTTCGCTCCGTTCAGCTCTCCTTCAACCCTGATGAAATGTGGCCCAGTCGGGCACTTTGGGGACCACCAGAGGTTTCCAGACTCCCATGCCACCCTGCAGGTATTTAGCCCTAAGGAACACTGCCACCTATGGTTTTGGGGGGACTGAACTGCTCCCAGCATGCCCCATTCACCCCCTCCTTTCATTATGGCCTCCAAGCCGGGTATGATTCCTTCCTTTATTCCAGCCAGGATGCCAGTCCATCCTGTCTGGCATGACCATACATATTGTCACGCCTGCAATCCAGGAGACCACCTTCCAATCTCCAGTGTATTAAGCAGTTCCACCCCCTGACAGCAGGGGGCACTGACCACTAACATTATCTTCTGCCTACTCGTCCACAGCCAGCACAAGATACCCAAAGATGCAGCCTGATCCCACTCTAATGCCCAGAGAAAGCCCTGCCCTATAAAGCCGGCCCACACCAACCAAAGGTGGCATCACATGTCTAACTGGCACCCGAGCTGCAGACCGTGCACCACCTCACGACTGACGTGTTTGTGTTTTGTTTGAGACGTCATCTGTGTTATCAAAAGGGGTTACCAGGTGGGTACCCCAACTTTTCTTGGCTGTCCACCCCAGCCGCATTCTGTACGTGTAACACATATATAGAAAAACACATAAAATAAAAGAATTTACTTCGCCAAAAGATGAAAGGAGCTGAACGTTGAAGCAAATGAAGATTAAGAGGTGACATGACTGAGGCGTTTAAAGTTAGGACGGGACCCCGGCTGTTGTTTTCAAATCAGAAACGCAGGGACCCACCTGGAAACTCCTGAGGGGGCCGCGTCCATGCCAATGATAAAAGGTGAGAGCCACAAAGACAACGGGTAAGTGACCGAGTGGTGTGGCAGATGGTGGCACTTCAGGGACCTTCAAAGTGCCAGCTCTCAGTAGCTCCCTCCGGTGGCACCCTGTAGGGATTTCCAATGGGACTACAATTCCCAGGTTGCCTTGCAGGTGTGCGTCTGGGCAATCCAGTGAAAGGATTCACTGGGCGAGTATGCAGCCCTGATAGGCTCCTTCCATTACAGACGTGGCTCTGCAGAAATGAGGTGGGCAGCACTGGTGAGCTTTTGGTGGTCCGAGTGGCCCGTTCTTGTCATAATATGACGGACACTGTGACTTCCACTAAATCTCTCTCTCCACCCCCAAGCCCATCCATCTCTCCTTGGGGGTTGCAAGTTCCCAGTTCTCCACATTTCTCTTTCCCTTCCTGCCCCAAGTTTCCAAACTCCTCTTCACCCACCCAAAGTCTCTTATTCCATTCCAGTTTATTTCAATACGTCTTGTAGCCCACGTTGTAACCAGCATGCCGTGGCCCCCTGGCCTCCCTTTCCACTCCTTATCTGATGTCTGAACTGAGCCCCCCACTGTCCCCACTAATCCCTCCTCATCAGCCCCCCCGACTCCCTGCATTGTCCCCACATGTCCACAGAGGATCTCAGAAGATTGAATTCAGCAGAAGCCATCTCATGTCACCAAACGTCACGGATGTGACAGACTCCTGTGGCGTGGTGAGCACACAATTCAATGAAAAAGTTTCAGCGGGGTGCCATCATCACACTCAAGGGAGCCCCCCACTCTAAAACCCTTACCCTACCCCCCACCACCACCACCAGGGGTAGGTAGGTTGAGGGTCTTTTCATTTGGCACATTCCAGCCAAACCACAGGAGCCTTTCGATTTGCTTACCTGCCCTTAGGAGGATGACCTGGTCGTCGAGGGGCAGCTCGGAGAAGTGCGGGATTCTCTTCGCCCATTCAACGAGTGTGAAGAGCTGTTTGTCAGCAGCCTGGCAGATGTTGGTCACGGGGTCGTTTGGCTGGAGGGGCAAGCAAAAAAATAAATTAATTAAACAAATACAAAGCTTCACTCTGATTCACTGTCTATGCCCAACTGGGCAGGAGGACTTGCCATGCGCCACACTGGCAGATGTTTCCCCCTAGGAACGGCTCAGGAGAGCACTGGGGGGGGCACTGATATCCACTGGGAGGTACTGCCTCATATTGTCCCATTTAGCAGGATCGGGAGTTGGGAAGGCCAACTCAAATGGCAGGGAAGCCAACAAGGCGAGTGACCTGCTGGTCCAGAGAGTGTCACTCATGTCACACTTAAGGTACTGCGTGGATCTGTTAGCCCCCCCCATATTTACACAAATTGGCTCAATGCAAAGTCTCTGCCCATTTCAAAAGAGTCCACAGTCAATCCTCCCTGTGCCCAAGGAGCCAAAGGTTTCCTGTTGTCAGTGCCAGGAAGGAAGGATTCATACTCGGCCAAGAGGTCATAATGTATGGACTGGGCCAACGGGCTTACTGGGAGCAGTTCACTCCTCCACACAACAGGTGGCAGTGTTCCTCAAGGCAGGACCAGTTTAAGACACCCACAGGGTGGCATTGGAGTCCCAAAAAACGTATCCCTGTTGGGGTCTTCAGGATGATAAAACTTTGTGAGTGCCGTTGCAATAAAGATGTGAATAACAACAATCCATCGTTGATCAGAGGCAGGAAATGCCAGTACAACACTCCAGTACTGTCATGGCCACCGGCTGCAGGTTCAAATTCAAGTCTTATGTTGTCTTTGTTCGTTTTTGGTCCTTTTGTATGAATTAAGTTTTTATGCCTGGGTTCTGTTCCACGTGTTTGTGGGGTGGTGCCACCTGTCAATCACCACTTGGCGCCACCCTTTATCTAATAAATTGGAGGGTCTCACGCATCTCCTGCTGGCCCACTTTTGAATGCGCGAGGTGCTTTTGGGTGAGTTCTTGAGCTTTTCCTGTGCTTTTTGACTTCACCTTGGGATTTCTGCATCGGGACTTCATTCACCTCGGGTAGCCTCGAGTCGTTAGGCAACTCCATTGTGCTTTTGTGCTCATCACTGTTTGGCAGAGCGTTTTGTGAAGAGTTAAACCTTTTAATTTTGATGAACATTCTGGGATTCCCCGTCTCATCTACCCGGGGATTAGTGGTGTATCCCCCTCTAGTGGGCATTACTGGAAGTGCATTTGCAACTTTTAAGGATTTACATGCCTTGGGGACTCCGAGTTCATAATAAATACATAATAAGGCATCGCTGATTCAAAGTTAGGTGACAACTTTTTTAGGTTGGTGGATTTTAGGATTCAGGTAATGTGGAAAAAATGAATATATTGTCTTCAGTGTTTGGGGAAAAATAATAATAATACAAAGGAGGATCAAAACGGGTTTAGGGAATGTGCTTGGAGAACTGGGCGCATATAAGAGGGTGGGAAGAAAGTGACTGGGGATCCTTTATACCAACAGGCAATGCAGCTGTATAGCGCCTTACTGGTACTGGGACCATCAAGTCAGATGTATCTAAAATATAGCGCCTTTCACATCCATCTGTCTATTATATAGTGGCTTTAATGTCTGTCTGCCTATCTATCTGTTATTTAGTACCTTTCATATCAATCTGTCGTGTCTATTTATCTATCTATAGTGTCTGTCTATCTATCTATCGATCTGTCTGTCTATCTATTATATAGCACCTTTCATACCTAACAGTATCTTATCTATCAGTCTACTATATAGTGATTTTACTGTCTATATATTTTATAGTGCCTTTCATGTATTATTTATCTACCAACTATATAGTGCCTTTCACTCTTATCTATCTATCTGTAGTATATTTGATATTCTTATTCTTTACTTTACATAGGTTTCTGTTAACCTGGTGGCTTTGATCATTGATATCTTCCTAATTTATCCCATTTGTATTCCTCATTTTTTTCAGTTTTCGGCTCTTTAGACGGGATGATCTCCTGAAGTGCGTCAGTCAGTCCGCCTGCTCAGTGGGCTTCTTCTCCGATCCGCCGTTTCGCTCCCTGACTTTGACTTTCTCTTCTAAGGCTCACGGACTGTTGGGCTTCACCTGGCTTGGCTCTTCGTGTTTCCATTTTAATTCCCATCTCGGTCTTTTCTCGCAGCGCTCGTTTCATTTGCGTTGTTATATTTGGATGCACACCTCAGTCAGTCTGGTTGTCGCGTATCAGCAGTTTAAAGGACGACCTGCTTCGTCAATCACTGGTTCTTCAGGAGACCACAAATGGCTCCGCTCTGACGAGCTCCCCCGGCACTTTTTATTTTTCCCGAGTGTGGTGCGGCAGCAGTCGGTCGTTACTTCGGCAGACTTTATGCACGAATTTCTTTTTTTGTGTGTCATTCACTGCTGATTTCAAGCCCGATTTCTTAAACTGGTGCCATGTGCAAGAAAAGAACAGCTGACAGCGCGGGACGACACTTTTAAGAGAGAAGTGAGACAGAAAACAGGAATGTGACGAGCAGAGAGGATCCTGCACACGCGCTTCTTCCTGTCACTCAAAAGACAATCTTCGCGTTATTTCGCATTAATTACCGCCGTTGCGGGCTGAGGCAGGTGACATTGTGCGCACGCGTGCCTCGGTCGTCTGGTGACAGCTGTTGAGCGACAGACAGGTTAGGCGTGTGCGTGGCGTGCTGTCAAGTCACAGGTCTACATTTAGTGTTAATCGAGTTAAAGTTTAGTAAATTGTGAACGGATTTTTTATCACTGGCAGGTTGGTAGCATTGTTGCGCCACATCGCCAGGGTCTACATGAGGTCTGCATATTCTGTATGTGCGCTTAAGTGTGTTTGATTACCTGCCTTAACACTGACTACAGGAAATGGGCCAGTAACAGTTCATGATGAACTAAAACGTGCAGTCCTTTCTGCGCCGTGAAGTAAATCACATCTATCTCCTTTCTCTAACCACAACCAGAACCCTTGAAGACTCAGGGTTTGAACACTCTGCGCCACCAGGTCACACTGTTTCAAAATATCCATCCACCTCAATAAAAGGACAAGTGTCCGTGTATCTGTATGTCCATCTTTGTCATTCCAACAGATGGCACATCACAAACATTAACACTGCTTTAACAAATCCCAGACCAAATGGCATATAACACAGACATTTGCACTGCATCTGTCATTGCAACAGGTGGTGCAGCACAAACATTAGCACTGCTCCTACAAACCCCATGCTTAATGGCATATAACGGAAACATATGCATTGCGTTTGTCATTCCAACAGGTGGTGCAGCACAAACATTAGCACTGCTTCTACAAACCCCATGCTTAATGGTACAGTATATAACATGAACATATGCATTGCATTTGTCATTCCAATAGATAGCATGTCACCAGCATTTGAAGTAATAAAATACATTGCATTTATCATTCCAACAGGTGGTGCAGCACAAACATTAGCACTGCTTTAACAAATCCCAGACCAAATGGCATATAACACAGACATTTGCACTGCATCTGTCATTGCAGCAGATGGCGCAACACAAACATTAGCACTGTTCCTACAAACTCCATGCCTAATGGTATATAACAGAAACATATGCATTGCATTTGTCATTCCAACAGGTGGTGCAGCACAAACATTATTAACACTGCTTCTACAAATTCCATGCTTAATGGTACAGTATATAACATGAACATATGCATTGCATTTGTCATTCCAATAGATGGTACGTCACCAACTTGCATTTATAAATCCAACAGATGGTGCATCACAAACATTAGCACCACTTCTATAAACCTCTTGCCAAATGGTATATAACAGAGACGTATACATTGCCTTTGTCATTCCAACAGATGGCACATCACAAACATTTGTAGTAATGCAGTTTATTACTACAAATGTTTGTGATGCGCCATCTGTTGGAATGACAAGTGCAATTTATTGTTTTACCACGTGCATTACATGATTCGTTCAAATGGATGGCGCGTTCCAAACATTAACGTTGAGATCTATGTTGATCATTTAGATTTCACCCCATCGACGGGCAGCACAGCTAACATCAAATTACAGAATCAGAGAATTACAACTAAGCAGTTGCTTTATTTCTTGGTTTCTCTCTTGCTGGGTGACTCACTGAACAATCTTCTCTGATTGGCTGTGTGGTTGAGTCCTGCAAAGGACCGTCGTGCCACCCACAATGTTGGCTTTTTGCCTTTTTACACCAGTGCTGCTGTGATAATCTCTGGCCCACTTTGACCCCAAACTGGGTGGATTAAATATATACCCCCACCCCTTGGCACATGCAGGATTAAGCCGGGGGCGTTTGTAGGATTTACATTACATTCAAGTCCAACATGGAATTAAAATTAAAGACCCTCTTGGAGTTTTGCATGCATTTTGCTTGTACTTCAAATCGAAGAAAGGTGGGGACGTTGGAGTTTCACCTGTAAGGGTCTTACCTGTATGTTTGATCGAAGGGTGGGGCAGCCCTTTGGGATTTCACAAACATGTCACAGTCTGACATTGATCAGGGGGCTATGATGGACTAAAAGATGGGGGGGTGTTTACCAATATTAATGATGTATATGATCAAGAAAAATATTAGGGGCTGGTTGTAGTAGATCAGGGGCTTAGGATAAAACAGGGTAAGAGAAGACAAGATAAGAAAGGATTAGGATGGGATAAGATAGGCCAGGGATAGGAAAATTAAGAGAAGATGACACGAGACTTCATTAATCCCCAAAGGGAAATTTGGGAAGAAAGGCCATCTTACTGTTACCCCTCGCTTGTAGGAAGGCAGCGACCTCGACGTGAGTGTAAACCTCTGAGCCCCACCCACTAAAAAGCCACTAGATGAAACATCTGCCCAGTTCTTGTCACTTCATGCACGTCTGTCACTCGTTGTCACCAGACCACACATCTGCATGACATCCCCAACTGCAGCAGGAAGGCAATATCTTTGCAAATTGACGCAATCATTTTTAGGAAATAATGCAATTTTTTACACCCCTGTGCTACAACATCCCATATTTCCATGAACAGTCCCTTTGTAAGAAGCTGTAAAAATACACTTTTCACGACAGGATCAAATCTAAAACCTCCTTTTTACCCAAAAGTACTTTCAGAAGATTGAACTTGAGTGTTTCTAACGAGAATGAAGGATAAAACGTCAGAACACCGGCACTCTCTGTGGATGAAGACGACACGGCGAAGATCAGGAAATCAAAGGTATAAAAGGACCAGCATCATGGGGTCGAGTCAGGAGCCGCGAAAATGACGTCAGACAAGGAGACACGCCCACACGTGCAGCTTGAGCAGCACACGTATTACTCTACTTATCCAACTATTGTCAAAGAAGCTTCGAGCAACTTCTAGTGACGTGGCCGCCATTATGAAGAACTAACGGTAAATGTGACGCAGCAGGTCTTCAAAATACAAGATAGACCTGCAAAAATATCTGAAGTGCATCTGCTTATCATGTAGGTCAGCCACTCAGGAGAATACGACACTCGTCCTCCATTCACTGCTTTTAGTTAATGTTGCTGACACCCCACCTTCTCCCTTTTCCACTTGAAGTCAGTAAAAGCAGGCAGAACTTATGTATCTATCAGCAGAGCCTCCCTTCCTCAGCTGTGACATTATTAGGTATGCGACATTAACCACAAACGGTCACCTACTGACTAGAAAAATGACAACGCGCTGATCGGAGGGAGCCCAGCAAGTCCAAGTCTGAATGCGTGTCGGTTGCAGACCGCGCATGCGCTTTGTGGTGCGGTGTGCGCGCGTTCTGCACGAGGTTAGTAGAAACAATCCCTTAGACACCCCCCCCCACCCCCCTGTGATTTTCACACACAGTTTTACTCGGATAAAAAATTAAAGAGCGGGGCGGAAGGGGGGGAGGAGCTATAGGTTGGGCCCCCCTTTCGAAGTTGCGCGATCGTCAATGTAATATAAAAAAAATGAAGAGTATAGGGACTGAATTAAAATGAGTCAAGAACATCAGGGGCTAACACATATTATTCTTGTACGTTCCTGAATAAAAATTATCAGAAGCTAAAGCCTCCGATGACCCCCCAAATACGCCACTGGTCTTCGCTGACCCTGATTAGAATGCCCGGCGTGTTGAACCTCAGAGATCGCACAGAAGAGGGAGATCGATATGACGAGGTCTCAAGAGGGCCGATTCAAAAAAATAACCGAAGGAAGAATCCGAGCTGAGTAGTCTCGATCTCACCATCCGGGACACTCTCCAGGGGGCTTCATTTTTTTATTTAAAATTCAATCGACTTCCTTGTAGCAACACGTAGTAGGGAGAGACGGGGGTGCAGATCGTTTACTTTTAACTCTGGAAAGCTGATGGGACGGAGAATCGTGTGCTAGCATTGAACCCCAACGTGGGGGTCCTGAGTGGCGTCACCGAGTCGAACCACCACACTCTGTGACATCCTCAATCTGGGACCCAGAGAAGGCCCAGAACGTTAAGACCTTCGGACAAAGGAGGGACCCAGAAACCTGCAGTGTGAGGACACCGAAGAGGAAGAAAAAAAGATGAAATGTGGGCAAAGTGAGAACGGGCATGAAAACGAAATCAGCGACCCAGCAGCAACATGTGCCCTAGGCGGTCGCTGTTACAGGCTGGATAGCCTCGGGGACAATCAGCAGCTGAAAAAAACATCCTTCTGGTGTAAAAGTCTGTGTGTCAAAATGAAAGAAGATAAGACACCTGCGGAGACATTAAAGTGGCGAAAGTCGTAACATCAAATAAAAACGGACACGAAAAGGCGCTATACTGTGTGATAGACAGGTAGATGTGAATTGAGCTAAATTAGATAAATCGATGTGAAAGGTGATTTACAGTACAAACAATCGGATGGACATGAAAGACACTATAAAGAATAAGGATAGATATATATGAAAGGCACTATATAATAGATAGACAGATAGATAGATATGAAAGGCACTATATAATAGATAGATAGATGTGAAATGCACTATATAATAGATATATAGTTATAAAGATAGGTAAACATGAAAGAAATGGTATTAAAGACAATATTTTAAAATGTATAATATACAGTATGTAGGACATGCGTTATATATAGTGGATACAGAGAATGCGTAGGCACTATTTAATACAGTGAGTAAACCAGGGCACATTACTGCAGCCCTCTATTGAGATTCCTATCTTTATTCTGTTTTGGAAAATGTTGCCCGGACTGGACCGAACTGCAGCACAAAGAAATGATTATGTTGTGCGCCCCAGCAGCACCAGTTCTGTCTGCACTCACAGTCTGGTTGCTGTTTCATACACCAGTTGCAAGCAGCGTGCCGGGCATATAGTGCCACGTGCTGCCTCCTCGCTACCTGTCCGCTTTGCGCGTGACCTCGAGGCAGAGCCGCTTCGGTTTCGACAGTTGGCCGCTGCCAGGACCAGAAGTGAGACCTCACCCCCTGCTCTTGCCACGTAACGCGCAGCCTGCCAGACAGATACACGGCTGGCACCAAGTCCCTTCCTCGTTCCCTTCAACCGCAGC